>NW_025777240.1:0-106265 GCF_021130785.1 Homalodisca vitripennis
ATCATTGAGAACAACTTTCATGTCAGGCCTGTCCTTTGGTCGCGTTACAACGCAGCTGCGGCCCACAGTAAGTAGCCCTGCTGCTGACGAACAATAGTCTAGTCCCGCTTGGGGGTCTGCTAGACTGCACAACTCTCCTGAGTATGATACTATGTGGTCCTTCTGTAACAGTCCCACCCAGAACTTACTTATATTTATGTACAAAATGTTTTTAGTTTTAAAATAAAAGAGAACCCTTACCACATTGAATAACTAAAAAATCTATAAAAGTATATTTCAAAGGTACTTCTTCGGACTTAAACATCCATTTTGTACACTAGATCTAATAGACACCCATTAGCAATTCAATGGTACCATGATAATAATGAATAAATTAATTATATTACTTACTTTTTAAAACAACTTAACTACATTACGGTTGTCCTGTATGATTCTAGTAATGTGGCATTTAATGAAGCTATTAAAGAATATTGAATCCCTTTTGGACTGTGTGTCTAGTACTTGTTCTAAAGTAGTTGTAGTTATTCCAGGGGCTTGTTTTTATGACTACGTGGATAGTGACCAAGGGGTTTCCAAGCTGAGTATAGTGTTCCATAGTGCAGCTGACTTCATAGATTTTAATATTTTTCTCCTTGAACTTCAATCAATTAAAAATAAGTTAGACATGCTAAACATTTAGTTAAGAGAAATTAGTATACCTATAGATATAATTATAATTAATGTACATTGGCTTATTGAAGAAGAGTCTGTTATACTGTTTCCAATATTTTCTGTAAGAAACCTCTATTAAGAGGAGATAGTAGTATACAGGATGAGGCAGACCAATGAAAGCCACACCTTGCTATTTGAAGTTTCTATGTTTATGAGTTTGAATTATCCTAAATTTGAACTCTTTTTAGAAGGCGCACTTCTTTGGTAACCTTGGATAACAATTTGGATTTGTTAAAACTTTTAACGAGGTAACAGTAAAAAAAACTGTAAAACTTTGACATTTTGGACCACCCTCTGTACACAAGAAGCGAAATAACAAACATTTTTTTTAATGATCAGTGAATAGAGAGACCTTTAAAATGAAGTATGGCTTGACCTAGATTTACATTTAAAAATCTATTAAAAAAAGGATCCCTCTCCCAAAAAAGGTGGCATTTTGGGTGTTTAGATTATTTTCCCGATTTCTGGTCGAAATTGGGGGTTTTCATAAACATAGAGAGGTTAGATTCCTGGGTTCCGCTGCTTCACCCTACACATGCTAAGATAGGCACTGATTTTCAAGTAGTTAATATAGAACATTTTTGTTTTACACTTGTCTTCAAAGCCTTGGAAATTTTAATAAAAAAAGCTATTTAGTGTTAAAGATTTTTTCAGCCTTCTAGACAGATTAAAATATTGTTCATCCATAATATATAAAGGAAAGTATAGTTTTATTAGGAAATTTCAATATAAAAATTACTACAAATTAATTTGAAACTGAAAATCTTTTTAACTTATTGTGAACCTATAATATATATATTGTTTTGAATTTAGAAAAAACAAGAGAAGAGGCTTGTTTAGATAAAATTGCTACTGGCTTAGCTAAAGAGAAGTGCAAATGTAGAGTATTAGAACACTATTTGTCTGACCATGCTGGTGTTTTGGCTAGCTTGTAAAAGACACTTTGGCGGACACATTTTGTAAAAAAACAAGTAGTATATTATACAAAAAAAAATAGATTTTTGATGCCTAATTAACATAGATAGAAAATGACATATTCAGTTTATAGATTGGGCTAAACTTAAGTTTTACTCTCAATTTGAAGAGACATTTTTGTGGACAAATAAATATGAAGAAACCCTGTGTTTTGAAGGAAATTAAAATCAATAGTTTATAAAAGGCCAAATATTCAGTGATTTACAGCCAAACTTAAGAATTTTATAAATTGTTTTGGTTTGTTATGATAATCTCACAAAAAGTAAAGGTATAGGAAAATTCTCAAGGAGTGGTAGTACAATCTGTATACAAGGAGGAAAAAACAGTAGAAGGCCTTGATCAAAGACAAAAATGTTTAGCAAATGAAAATTACACATTCTAGTAACAAATGCAAAGCAGCATGGAATATTATTTAAAAAGAAATAGTCGCAAAACCAAAGTTTCCAAAAAAACTCCTATTAGTTTAAATGTTTTTAATAACTACTTCATTAACATAGTTCTTGACACAAATAAAACACAAATATCTACTGACTAATTATTTTCTCATTTTAGTGAATAATTATGTTGGCTGTATTCCTAGTAAGCAGAGAATAGTTTTTATTGGAGAATAATTCACGTGGATTCACATAAAAAAATGTGTTTCTACATTAAACCTCTCTGGTAGTTTAGACTATTATGGCTTGTCGAGTAAGATTACTAAATAAATTATTGTTTATATCTGAACAATTGATTTGCCTTTTTAATTAAATGTTACAAGAAGGTATATTTCCTGATTGTTTAAAAGTAGTCAAAGTATTTCCTATCGATAAGAAGGTAGATTAAAAACTCCTCTAGCTATCGCCTCATCTCCTTAACACCAATTTTCAGTAAACTATTTGAACACTGTATTGTTAACCAGTTACAATAACTTTTCCCGCATAATGGGTATTTATGTAACAGGAATTTGGGTTTTTATCAGAAATCAATATTACAAAAGCTGATGAAATTTTAGACGGTAATGTTTTAAATCACTTTGGAAACAAAGCACTATCATATGCAACATTAATTAAGCTATCTGAAGCCTTTGATACAATACCACAAGAGTTGCTTATAAGTAAACTGTATTGTTATGGAGTGAGAGGTAGTGAACTAAGCTTGTTAGCATCGTATTTAAAAAGATAAAAACATATAGTTGTTCAAGGTTTTGATCGTTCAACTTAAGAAAAAAAATATAGTGTACCTCAAAGATCTGTTCTGGATCCTTTTTTTTATTTATTGTTGTATTTGATTTTAATTTTTTTTAATATGCCATGTATGTGAGTCCTGTTTGCAAATGATGCAACACTTTTAAATAATCATACAACAACAGTCACATTATTATATGAAAATTAAATTATTTAATAATTTCTCAGAAAGTGCATGGCATATAAATAGACTGAAATCAGTTGTTTTTATAAAGAAAAAGCATACTACTCTATAAACAAATATTTAGTCTGCGATATTAGTTCTTTAAAATTTGTATATTTAGTTGTTACATTATATTTTAAATTTAGCTAATGCTAAATATTTTTGAAATATTATAAATTTATTTAATGCTATGTATAACACTTTATTGTTGACAATTTGTAAGTATTTAATTTGTTATATTTCTTTTTGTTTATTAATCCTTATGAACTTTAATGTATTAAAATACACTTTCAAAATAATTACATTTCTTCTGTGGTAATTTAGTTTAAATACATGAGTTGTGTAAACGGTTGTACATATTTTTGTTGTAGTCTGCCTAGAACTTTTACAATGCTTTAACAAAATATATTGTAACTGTTTTTGTTGAATAACGACAAATCAAGAAATCTCAAATTTTACTATGTAATCAAAACACAATTTTTAAAATTATTGTATTAAAAAGATAATTAAATTAGTAAAAACATTACGTGTTGATGGGCATTGTTAAGTGAAATAACTCAAATTGAGTTGCTGTACAGATGAAGGGTAAAGTAATTGAAACTGTAATTTTTTTGTGAAATTTGATATTACATTATGTATTGTAATATTGAAGTAAATAAACATTTTATAAAATGTAATTAATTTGCTACTTTATTTTAATCTTTAGTAACATTTAATCAAGTACATGGGTATATAAAAATGTTACTTAAAAATGGTAAGATGAGACTAAAAAGAGTACAATAATTTCTTCTGCATTAAAACAGATTCATAATCCCATTCAGATCCTGCTAAAGACTTGTAATGTTGTGTTAGTAGATACGAAAATACTTGTAAAAATTATAAACAAACAGCATGAAGCGCATAATTGGTGATAATTTAGAACCCACGATTTTTATTTTGAATTTTATGAGTATTTTCAAATGAAATATAATTCAATATTTTAAATTTTTAGTACAATTAAATGCAATTATCAATCTGTATGAATGTATGAGTAATTATTTAAACAATTTTTATCCGTTAAATCGTAAGTGCCAACATCTCACACTACTTAACACTATCTAGATATTCCTCCAACCTACATGAGACTCTGGCACTGTAAGGGTTTAAAAGCGTACAACACACACACACACACACACACGTAGCATGTTTAATACATTAACAACATGCAATGTCATAATAAATCAAATATTTACTTATTACTGCTGTGTCAAAATTTAAAATATCTATGTCAACGAGTATTTAAAAGTTCAGATTTAGGTGTTTATATGGATTTGGGATCAAGCAAAGAAACTCATTCTGACGTTGAACCGGGCTTTTGTGGTTATAAACTAATTTGAGGAGATGAGATTGATTAGCTCATCATTTTAAAGTGGTATCAGATGGACATATTACTCAGTTGAAGAGTACTTAAATAAATTATATGTTTCAGATTAACAAGACATTTACATTTTACTTTTAGATTAGAAATAATTGTTTTTAACCCTATTAAGTTTCATTTTTAGGATACCTCTACAGTGGAAATTCACATGTTTAATATAGCACGACTAAAACTAAACATTCTGTGAAGAAATGAGTTAAGATTTCCATTCTTTGCTTCATAAGTCTATCTAAGATGATTGTTAGTATGTGATATGTTACTGTGCATGTATGTGTCATGTCCTCGCAGAGTTACCTTATTGTATACTACGAACAAACCCATAAATAAGATGTAAATTAGAATTACTGCAAATACTTCAAATCACATGCAAATGTTTGTTTTAATAGTTGAGCATTACCATAGCATACCACTCAGGAGATGGTGAAATTTCTCTTCTCTCCGTATTTTTGTACTAAATCATGATGACAAATTGAACTAGATTTGAAATTTTGCATGAAATTTGATTTCTACATAGGCAACATCGAATTCCATAATGATGTGTGTATCTCCATGAGATTTGACTGAGCATTAGCGAAGCCTAATTGTTTGCACAGTATCTCGAGAACTGTTTCAGTTAGAGACTTGGACTGCATACAAGGTGCGTTCAAAAATTAACGGGAATTTTTAAGTTTCACGGGTTTGGAGAGTCCGATTGTCAAGTCTGTATTAAAAATTAAGTTGGTAATCATATTCCTGAAGTATAATAAAATTTCCTGCTGTAATTATTGCTTACTTTTTCAGAGGCAGCTGCTGAAGTTAGAGGTGTTTCAAGAACACAGCAATTTTTGTTTGTAAAATAAAAATGGATTAAAGAATGTGTATAAAATTTGGTGTGAAAAATGAAATAAAGTGTAAAAAAGTGTGAGAAATGTTAATGGCCCTTGGCCTATATTGAGTCTGCTATGAGTAAAAAAAGGATTTACGAATGGTATAAACATTTCAAAGATAGCTGTGGAGACATTGAAAGTGATGAACGCTCTGAACACCCTGCACATCAACAACCGAATTAAACATGAAAAAGTGAAAGAAATGATTATGAACATTTTCCATATTACGATAAGAGAAGTCATTGAAGATGTTGGCATATTAATTGGCTCATGCTATGACATTTTTTTTAATGTTTTGGGTATAAAAAGTGTGGCAGCATAATTTGTTAATAAATTTTTTAATTTTAAACAAAAGCAGCGGTGAAAGTTAGTCAGGAGTCACTACATGAAGTCAATAACAATACAGAATTACTTAAACGTATTTTAACAGGACAAAACATTGGTTTACAGATATGATATCAAAATTATGGCTCAGTGGAGGCAATCTGGGGATCGCCAAGACCGAAAAAGACTTGAAAAGTGCAGTCAAACGTGAAAGTTATGCTCAAACTGCAAGGTTAACACCGTTTGCAAGAAGCAATCTGAAAAAAAAGGATTTTGGCAAAACAATTCCAATGCAATGGCTTTTGCATCATGAAAATGCACCTGCTCACATTTCATTGGTTGTTCATGAATTCTTAGCCAAAAACAATACTGTAACAATGCCCTAGCCTCCATATTATCTAAACATGTTTCCATATGACTTTAAATTTCAAAAAATCAAGAGAACATTAAAGGGCCATTATTTTACAATCATAGATGATATTAAAAGTGCATCTCTCAAAGAGCTAAAGGATATCTCACAGATCGAGTTTGAGAAGTGTTTTGAGGATTGGAAGAAGCACTGGCACAAGTGCATAATGTCTAATGGAGACTATTTTGAAGATGAGAACATTAATGTAGATGAAGTAAGAAATATATTTTCAAAAAATTAAAATTCCCCTTACTTTTTGAACATACTTCTATTTTCAAGAATCTTTATTGTCATCCCACATAACAATGTATTGACAACATCAGAATAGCACTAGTAGGCCTAAATAAATATATAAATATGACCAACATATAGGAGCACATAAATTAAAATTAAAATAGCCTACAACAAAAAGTTTTATAAATCACATGACACATAAAAATCAACATAGCACAATTTACATGAAAATGCAATCACTTATACTACAGGAATAAAATTCTTCTACAGAATAAAAAGCTTTTTCTTTTAACCATTTAGTCATTGAATTCTTAAAATCTTTACATGAAATGTCTCTTACAACTAATGGTAACTTATTAAAGAGTTTTAACGCCTAAATAAAGATATGCACCGTGTGTTTTAGATAGTTTAGCAAACGTCTGATCAATAGAATGTTGGTTTCTAGTATAATGATTGTGGACTGAGCTTCTTAAATTAAATACAGTGGAGTCCCGCTAATCCGAACACGTGTAATCCGAACGTTGGTTAATCCGAACAGGTCCAGGAGGAATTATTTATAACGATAATGAACAGTTATAGGAACTAATTACATAAAAAATGAAAATGGGTGCATCATTTTGTATATAAATACTTTAATTAAATAGACATACAGTATTTTATTAAGACAAATTGTGTACGGTACAGTACATAAATAATGAAGTTAAATACAGTACCAAATTGAAACTTATAGGTTAAGTATGAGTTATTTACTGTATTAAGAAGTGAAATCAAACAAACATTGGACGTACAGTACTGATATTATTATTGAGTACAATATTAATTGTTAAAAGACATAAATTCAGTTATTGTCTTCTGTCGCATTGAAGAGAATCTATTGGATGACGCGTAGTTTCGTACAACTATTGAACGCGTATTGAACCGTACAATATCCAGTACGCTCACATTGCTTAACAATAGAACTCTCACACTAAATATGGTAAATGTGCTTAGTATTCGCAAAACACGTTTATTTCTCAAGAAATACAATGCAACAGTCAGAAAACATGTTTTTAATAAACAATGTTGATAATTCTATAACAAAATAGACCCATTCTCAAGTTTAAAACCGTATTTTTCTGTAATTCTGGCTAATCCGAACAATCACATAATCCGAATAGGGCTCGGTCCCAATTAGGTCGGATTAACGGGACTCTACTGTAATTCTAAGTTTTCTTTTACATACGATAAAATTTGTAAGATAAAAATTGAAGGAAGCGTAAGTATACCATATTCTATAAAATATGGTTTACAGGTGTCACTATAGCTAGTATTAAAAATTGTACGCACAGCCCTCTTTTGGCACAAGAAAACCTCTTTAGCACCACTAGATCCCCCCAGAGAAGGGTGCCATACAGAAGGTGAGAGTGAAAAAGAGCAAAATAAGCCTTTAAAACTAAATTACAACTAGTACAAAGTTTAAGTTTCTTAAGTAAAAAGATAACTCTACATAGACGAGCACACAAGGAATCAGTATGTGCTCTCCATGTAAGCCTTGAGTCAAGATGGAGACCTAGCAACTTAACAGACTTATTTACAGAGTTGACACCTAGGTTAAATATTATTTCCTCTGACTTATCCTCATTAACTCTTAGACTATTTGCAGTAAACCAAAGGTAGGATCTCTCTTTCATATAGTCCATCATAACAAGATTAAGCTCAGGAAGTTTACTAGAACACATCAAAGTAGTGTCGTCAGCATATAAGATACTCTTGTTTGGTAGAAATTTTAGGAGGTCATTAATGAAGACGACGAACAAAAAGGGGCCCAGGACAGAGCCCTGGGGAACCCCCCTAGTCACTCTCTTGAGATCAGAGTTCTGGCCACTTAGTTTGACAAACTGGTACCTATCAGACAAGTAAGAACTAAAAAGAGATAGTTCAACATCTCCGAGTCCATAATGGTTAAGCTTTCCAATGAGTTCTGAGTGAGGTACAATGTCAAAAGCTTTACTAAGGTCCAACAATAAAGTGCATATCTCTTCTTTGTTTTCAAAACCATTAATAATATAGGAGACAATGTTTTCTACAGCCTTAACAGTGGAGAGGTTTTGTCTAAAACCAAATTGCTCCAATGAGAGTAAGCAATTCTGCTCAAAATAATGTTCAACCTGGAATTTAATAATGCTTTCGATTATCTTGGACACAACAGGCACCAAAGCAATTGGTCGGTAGTTATTAACATTTAATTTATCGCCTTTTTGTATATCGGCACAGTTACAGTCATTTTTAAACATCTAGGATAAACACCAACACTGAGCATCCAATTAATAAGAATTGTCAAGGGATACAAAATTTCCTTTGTAACTTTCTTTAAAACAAAATTGGATAATCCAAAGACATCTTCAGACTTAGAGTTACTTAGCCTACATACAGTGTTATGAATATCAACAGGGTTAACATAACTCCACTTAAAAGGCAATACCTGAGGACTCTTGATGGTTGATTTTAATATCCCTATGGCACTAGCTGTATTTACATTATAATTACTACTATTTACATTATTATATATATATATATATATATATATATATATATATATATAAACAAAATGGTTATTGTAGTCATCGGCAGAAAAGGGAAGTTTAGACTGACAATTGTTTTTTAAACTACGCCCAGTTTCAGCATTGATGACATTCCAAGCCGCTTTGCAAGGGTTACGAGATTCTAATATGTATTTATCATTGGCATTCCTTTTTGCAATATCAATCTGTTCTTTATAAAACTTCTTGATTCTCCTATGATTTTGTAACAGGCTAGGATCATTTTTGCTTTTTTGATGGCTTAAATCTAGCAATAGCCTAAGTTTTCCTAAGAAAGGGGTATACCAGTTTTTGGCAGGCCTAGGCCTAGAAATAGTTTTAGTTTTAGTAACTCAATCAATCAATTCAATTTATTCACGAAAAAAACATCAAGTTACATGCATTGCTTACACAAAACTACAAAAAACTAAAAAGGTTTGCCTGTAGTCAATACAAACTAATTATTATTTATTTTGATGTGGTTGATCTTCATGAGCAGCTCTAATTAATTTTTGAATAAACCAAATGTTGTTCAGTTTACAGTATCAACAGTTATTTCTTACAATAAGTATAAATAAATATTATAATAAATTAATAACAAGAAACTATGTAACAAAAAATAATAAACTTCAAATCAGCAACAATAAATTATGTACAAAAATAACACGACAACATTTTTAAAAGCCATAACAACACAAACTTCAAAGAATAACAGGACAAACATAACAAACAAATTAAATATTTATAAAGCTTCACAAACGAGAACTGAGCAATTTTTAACTGTAATTATAACATCTAACAATACTTCTAAATTTTTAACAATGTAACAAATCAAAACAATACAATAATTTATATACAATAGTAACTTATTTCAAACAACAGTGCCAACAACAGTAACAATTTCAAGCTTCAAACATGTATATTTTTTAACATTAAAAACTGCCCTATTTTAACCTTTACTTGTTTATATGTATTACAATTTTGAAGGTCCTCAGGCAACCTATTAAAAAGTGTTTGGAATTAATCTCTGCCTGGTTCTTTTACCGTAGCCATTGTTAATCCTTGGCACTACATACAATCTTTTCCTCGAAAAATATTTGTGGATGTTAATAGTCTTATATTCAAGAGAAAAATAAAAATCAACGTAATTAATGAAAAAAGAATAATTTTTTGACTGGCAAAGTTTGTGTAATATGAAACACTGTGATCTCCTCTCGTATGCAATGTCTCATATGGTCAGCGCAGTATAATTTTCAAAAATCCTTCTCTGTAAGTCTTCTACTTGTAGTAACCTTGTGTCTACTGCACTTCCCCATGATCTAATCCCATATCTTATAATTGATTCACATAAAGATGTATATATTAGGTGCAAAGTATTATTATATGGCAAATATTGTTTTAAATAGTAGAATTTTCCCAGACATAATCTTAATCGTTGACATATTTTATTAATATGAAAATCCCATTTTAAATGTTTGTCTATTGTTACTCCTAAATAACAAAAGTTCACAACCTGTTCTAACACATCACAACTACAGACATTATCAATATACAAACAATCGTGGAGACAAGAGTATGTATGCAGTTTTATATTAGCTTGGACACTACTTACCCTTGGGGAATGAATATGCATGACTTTTGATTTTTTTCCCATTCATAACCAATCCATAATCATGGCACCACACTGTTAGCCTGGTAAAGTCATGCTGTAATTGTCTTTCTGCTTCCAATACATTTTCATGGGCCACCACAAGCGCAGTGTCATCTGCATACATGTATACTTTTGCATATTTCATCAAATTTGGTTATTTCATTCACATATAGTAAATATAGTATTGGCCCCAATATACTTCCCTGTGGTACTCCTGAATTTAGTATTGCTCTTCTGCTATATGTGTCATTGATTTTAACAACTAATTTCCTATTTTCTAAATAACTTCTGAACCAATCTTTCAAATTTCCATTAATTCCATTTTTCTCAAGTACTTTAAGTATTTTGCAATGCTTTAGGGAGTCGAACGCTTTCGAAAAATCAACAAAAGTCATGAGTATGTGTTTTTTTTTCATTTAATGTATTATTTGCAAAAATCTGAAAAATCACTTAATAGTTCATTGGTGCCCTTTACCTCTTTTGAATAAGCGTATTGACTTAATGTTATAATTTTGTTTTCTGTCAGATACTTTGTTAAATAATCCCCAACATACCTTTCAATTATTTTGTCTAATACAGATAATATCGATATTGGACGGTAGTTCTTAAATTCTTTGTGATCATCTCCCTTGTATATCGGCCTTACTATTGCAGTTTTAAGCTTATCTGGAAATCTTCCACTTTTTTAATTGACGTGTTAATCATTTTTGTGATTAAGGGTGAAGCTACACTCTCACACTCTATGATGTCTTGAATTCTAATATTATCAAATTCCTGGACTTTTCTTTTTCATTTCATTTATAATTTTAATAACTTTTCCACTACTTGCCTTTGGTATATAAAAAGATGTCAAACTTGTACGCACATTCTCATTCTGCTCGTCCAATACTATTATATCACAGTCATGAACTACTTTATCCACTTCTTTTGTAAAGATGTCCACAAATCCCTGACAAACCTCCATTACTCCTTTAAGCCTCTTCCATTTATAAAAAAATTATTGATTGTATCATCAACAGACTTTTTTTTTTGTCTTCCCATTATACAATTAATTTTTAGTCCATACATCTTTAATATTTTTTTTACATTTATTTAAAAACTTCAAAATAATACTGCCTTTTCCTTCTTAACAATTCTTTATTGATCGAATTGCGTATCTTTCTGTATTCATTTTTAATAAATAAGTTATTGATATCCTGCCTCAATTTTTTAAACAATTTATCCCTATTTCTCATCATTTTAATTATATTTCCTGTGATCCATGGTTTTTTATGTCTCTTATTTTTGCCCGTTTTTTACAAGTGTGTCTGTACATTTCTCATATGCTTTGCTAAAATTGTTAATTAAGTAATTACATAAAAAATTTGTGTCATGACTGTTACCGTATGGAACAGTCCAATCGCACTCAAATAATACTTCTTTTAATATTTTTTATCAATCCTATGATAAGTAGACAGACTTTTGTTATGTGGAAAGGACCCACTATCCGGTTGTACATTGATAAGGCAAGTATAATGGTCAGCCAGTTTCAACTTCAGTAAGAAAGCCTCTGCTGTAACCTTATCAGCCCTGAGATAAACGTGATCAAGACAGGATCTAACTAGTCTGTTTCCCAAAACTTCTTCCCTTGTAAAACCATTTATATATGAGACTAAACCGTTTTTCTGCCATTAAATTTTTATAATTTTGAACTATTTTTTAAATTCTAGATCTGTCAAATCAATATTGGACATCTCCTATAACCAACAAGTTTTTTTCATTTACTTTTTCACGTATTACGTTTTCCAGGTCAGGGCAACATTCATCAAGGCTCAATGACAGAGACTGTAGAAAAGAATAACAGGCACTTTCAAGATCATTAGCTACTGAGAAAATATATGGCCAGTTAATATTACTTAACCTATACTTCAATCTATTAATATTTACATCATTTAAAAGTCTATAGTTGTAGGTTATTTTTTCACCCGCATTACGGGGTTGTGAGCTTGTGTAACTGAAAGTTCGAAATTCAGCAGCAGGCCAAGGTGATCGGAGAGGTGAGGTTGGACGGTTTTACAAGTATAAGTAGCTGGATGGAGATTGGAAATGAAATTATTCAAGCACGCTTCCGCACGAGTGGGTTGAAAATTCAAACAAAAGCAATCATAAGACTTAAGCATATTGATGAACTTTATAGTTTGTGAACTATTTACTCTAGGATCAATGTTTATGTCACCTGCGATAACAATCTTCAACTTACAGAATTTAGGGTTACTAGTTATAAAGTCCAAAAGTTCAGATAATCTATCATTAAAAATGTCAATTGCGGAATCTGGGGTACGATATACAGTTAAAATGATCAGACCGACAGCATTGGATACAATCATGGCTGCTTCAAATATTTTGCACTCACAGTAAATGTCAATATTTACCACCTCAAATGGATATTGAAAAGAGTATCTTACAAAAATTGCAGTTCCACCATAGGGAGAAGGTCTACAATAGCTAGCAGCTAGAAAATATCCATCAAGTACATATAATCCTATTTCACCCTGGGTACACCAATGCTCATTGACACACAGTATATCACATAAAATAGTATAATTGAAAATGTCCAATAGGTTTAATTTGTTTTTTATTGATTGAAGATTAATAAGTACAAGTTTGACTTCAAAAGATGCATTGCCACTAACCTCAACTTGAGACTCATCCTTAGTGGAGTGTGTAGAACCATAAACTATGTGACTTGTGAATTCACCTGTATGTTTTCCAAAAAAGAAGCTTCATGGGTTCCTTTCTCCCCAGAACTTTTACGTTTATATACAAACCGACTTACATAAGTTCCTTCAGGCCAGAAGTCTTCATCATACACAGTATTGCACTGGGACAATGGGACACCCACTTTAAATGAACTGTATCCTGGATACCTACTTTTTAATTTTGTCACTTCACAGTTATTATTACCTTTCACACGAGCAATTACATATTGCTTAATGTTCTCACTTTCTACACCTTCAGCAAATCTCGAAACAAAGATATGCTTATGTTTTTCTACAATTTTCAGTTTATCATCATTAACAGGAGCACGGCCCATTAAGAACTTAGACCTTTTGTAGTTATTCATAACCTTCCTAGTTTGCTTGCTGTTACGTTTTCTCACTAGAATAAATCCACTATTGGAGTCCTCAGGTTCCTCTTCCAATTCCAAAACCACCTGTTCCCTATTCAACGACGCAACAACAGAAGGAACATCTGTTGTAGACTTGGTATGCAATGTGGATGGTATAGCTTTGTTTTCATGAAGCCTAGCTGTCTTCTCCTTGTCAGACGCCTTTGCTTTCTCGATTTCTTTCGTTTCAGACAGGTTTCCTTTCATGTCTGCTAAAGTTTTGGTTGGCAGCACTGAAATTTCTTTGCTTTGGCTTTGAGATTGAGAAAAAAGAGAAGTTTCGACCGCTGGAGTCAAAATATGTTTGTCATTAACATTTCTAACTGCATCAAAGATATTGTTATTTTTATTATTCAAATCTTTTGTAACTAAAGAAGAGTCAATTTTCGACATAGCGGATTTTAATACACTAGCATAAGAAATACTGCTGGTACCAGTAAAAATGTCACCAATAGCATCTGAGTGATTATTCACCATTGAAGTTAGTTTAGCGTTTTCATTTTGCAGAATATTTAATTGTTTTCTAAGTTCAAGCTGATTATTTGTTAGATCAGAAATTTGATCAGTCAATATTTTAATAAAATCAAAACATTTACATGTATTGTCCTCAATTCCCTCACTTTCAACAGCAATAACAACTGCAGGTGATGTACTCACGTCATGTTCAAGCAGACTAGTTTGCTCCAAACAGCTATCGCACTTAAAATTAGATTTTTCACCTTTAGAAAATGCATATTCACTTTTAGATTTTCCTGCACAATTAAAGTGAAACCATTTCTTGCAGTTTCCTTCACACATAATGCCACCAGATCCATTAGTGACTCTTTTGGGACAAGCACCACATATAAGATTCTTGTTAGTAGGCACCATTTTTTTTTTTTTTTTTTTTTTTTTTTTGAGCCCTTCATGAGTTTGATTACTGTGCATCTCCTTCCATGGGATTTGGCTCAGCATTAACAAAGCTTAACTATCTTCTCGATATCTCAAAACAAAATGAGCTATAGTATTGAATTTTGCATGAAATTTCACTTCTACTTAGACAAGATTGAGTTCAATGATGTGGCATGTACCTCCATGTAATTTAGCTTAGCATTAGTGAATGCTAACTGTCTACTGGAAACCTAAAGAATAGTAAAAAAATATGAACTTACCAAAAATTTTTCTTTCCTGTTTTCATCATATGCCCGTAATCCAGTGGCAACTTCAAATAGAACCTAAAAAATAAATGTAAATAACATGAAAATTTAAGTACATGTTGATGTAAATATTTACAGTTTTGCTGGGAGTCTCCTCTCTAACTGTGTTGGTTGTTGCTGAAAACATTATCTTCCCTGTTGATGAAAAAAAAAAACAAAATACGATAAGTAAAAGTAATAGAAGTGATATAAAACAGAGATAACTCAGTACAAAGAAATATTGTCAAAACATTTTTCATTAATTAAATTAAATGATACTTTTAATCCTTTTTTAAAACTATATTAGCATTTATAGACTTTTGGAGTATTGTATCTCCTTTAATTATTAAGATTTCACTTTTTTTTTAAATATTCTATACATAAATTTAACCTAAAGGGTCTGTTCAACAAGTATCGGGACTGATTCCCTTGTATCCTCAATGGAGCGGTAGAGGGGGGTCTGACCAGTCGGCCTCGGTAGTGTGGTTAGCCACCTCTTAGGCACACTTTAATTTGCCTGCGGGTATGTGTTGAGACAGGTGGATTTTTCATTAAACAGACTTATAGGGATGATTCCTTAAGCCACACAAGTTATTGAGTGCACAAAATGTTTAAGGAAGGCCGGGAGCTCATCAAAGACGATCATCGCTTTGGACGCCCAGCAACTGCTAGGACCGATGCTCAGGTGGCTAAGGTGAAAACTTGTTTTGGACTCTGACAGGCATTTAACTATCGCCCTTATTAATGAGGAGATCAGCCTTTCAGTTGGAACCGTCCACACCATTGTATCAAAGGATCTTGCAATGAGAAAAGTGTGCGCAAAGCTGGTGCCAAAAGTCTTGAGGAACAAAAACTGTCATGGGTAGAAATTTCGCAAGAAATTTTGGAATGCATCGAAGAAGTTGAAGATTTTCTCAACAACGTTTTTACCGGCAATGAATTGTGGTTGTTCCAGTACGACCTAGTAACTAAACGTCACAGTTCTGAATGGCACAAGCAGGGGTTCCCAGGTCTGTAAAAAGCTTGGATGTCAAATCAAAAATCGAAACCATGCTGATTGTTTTTTTCCAACCGACGTAGCATTGTTAACAAGGAGTTTGTGCCTACCGGAAAGAAAACCATAAATAGTGTATTTTAGGTGCAAGTACTGACACCTGCAAAATCATATAATATGCGTGTGGCCAGCCATTATAAAGAATTGGAAACTTCACCATGACAATGCACCGTGCTACGGTGCTATTGTTATGCAGCAGCTGTTGGTGAAATTCTGCATGGAAACATTGCCTCACTCCTCCTAAAGCCTAGACCTGACTCCACCAGACTTTTTCTGTGAATGAAAAGGGAGCTGAAGGAACATCACTTCAACTCCATCGAGGCAGTTCAAGAGGCAACGATAAAGGTTCTTAAAAGCATTCCCGAAACCGACTTCCAGCAGGCTTTTGACAAATGGCAGACACGCCGAACTAAGTATATTGATACAGGAGGGATGTATTTTGAAGATTATTAAATAATTGTAATACCTGCAATAAATTTTGTTTCTTGGAACCAGTTCTGATATTTACTGAACAGACCCTGTATCTAGGAACTCTTTAGTATTTGTTTTTGGTGAATTATGAATACCTGCTACACCAAATTCTATATTTGTCAATTTATTGACACAAAACTCAAACAGTTTTTCTTGTAATAATTTAGTTTTTAAGGACTACAAAAATTGTACTTTGTTTTCCTTATACTTTGGTATTTCACAATAGCATAACTCAACCCTTACATCACCATTGCGTGACAAGTGCGAACCAACTAGGTAGTTCTCTATATTTAAACGTTCAATTTCTTCTTCTTTCATGTCATGTTCACTGAAAATAAGGATATGAGGTTTTAGCTCATACAGAATTATATGTAAGCATTACATTTTTAAAATGCTTAATATTTTAATGAAATTATTTTTATAATCATTGATGGAATCTAAATTTACGAGGCATGTCCAGAAAGTAAGTATACCTACCGGTAGGGGTCTCACTGCTGTAGGGAATACTTTTTTAACATGTTGGCAACACTGCCGCGAAGCCTGACTCCTCCCCTTTAAAATGAGACCAATCCGAGGTTAGTGTGTTGAAAACTCTTGACACAGTAGCATTTTTCGCGAAAAATGTTGATCGTATCTCCCGACAAGTGCGAAATTCACACCGTCATTCGCTACCTTGTTGTGAAGGGAAAAGCTCCGGTTGAAATTTATAATGAGATGAAAACTGTTTACAGTAATGGAGCTATGAATCATATGAGTGTGTACAGGTGGGGTGTCACTAGTTTAAAAATGGCCATACTTTCGTGCATGACGATCAGAGGAGCGGAAGACTTTCAATTGTGACTGACGAAAAAACTTGTGGAAAAAATCGAGATTGACATTAGATGAACTTTCTTTCTGCGATGTTTCCACAAATCTCCAGAACCCTGATACATGAAACAATCACAGAAACTCTCGGATATCGGAAATTGTCTGTGAGGTGGGTCCCAAAACAGCTGACAGAACAGCACAAGTTGAATCGAGTGCAGGGCTTCAAAGAGTTTTTGGAACACTACAAACTTGGAGGCGATGATGTTCTCTACTCTATTGTTACTGGAGACGAAACTTGGGTTGCCCACTACACGCCTGAAACTAAGAGGCAGTCCCAGCAATGGCGTCACACCTTGTCACCCTCCACCAAGAAATTCAAAACCACAATTTCAGCCAAAAAAAACCATAAAGGCATAATTTTGATTGAATATCTGCCTCACACAGAGACCATCAACGCGGTAAGATACTGTGAGATGCTAAAAAATTGAGGGCAAGGGAGTCTACCTGATGCACGACAATGCCAGACCTCACACGGTCAATGCCACGAAGCAGCTCTTGGACTCTTTTGGATGGGATGTTTTGAACCACCCCCCGTATTCCCCTGACCTGGCCCCTTCAGATTTCTATCTCTTCACTTCCCTGAAGGTATACATGAGTGGAAACAAGTTTTCAACGGAAGAGGAGGTGAAGGTGGAAGGTGGAGAAATGGGCGGGAGACTTCTTCGTGGCAGGCATCAACAAAATTGATCCCACGGCTCACCACTTGCATCGAGAGGGATGGTGACTATGTTGAAAAATAACTTACGTATGTACAAGTGTAACCAAGTATGTTTTTGTTTTAATACATTTTTTTGAACCCTACATAAATTGAGTACACTTACTTTCTGGAAGTTCCTTATAGTGACGGTTTAGTTACTGTGACTGGGTGACTAAGGGATAAAATTTGCACAAATAATAATCTTAGTTATAAAGATTACAAGTAATATTGGGGGGTACTGTAACACTTACAGACTGACTTTCATTCAAAGTACTTTTATCAGCTTGCCCTTTAACTGCTTAACTATAAGATGGTTCTCATGGGACAACTCGAAGAGAATATTGTGTCACTGGTGTAGATATCATTCTTGTTAGATATCTCAGATAGGATTTGACCAGCATCAAAGTGAAATGCCTGATATTATTGAGAAGTCTTTGCCTTTGATTCAGCACTTTGTGTGGCGATTCCTTACACTTGTAGACTGCACTATTCAAAAAATGTAGGAACTCTTCATGTGACAGTCCGACTTGTGACTTGTTCTAATGCTTATGTAAGTTAAAATGTTAATAGCAACTCTTTTTTCTTGTTGAAATTTGTTAAGGTAATCATAAAAAGTGGTCAAGTTTAATTTTGTCTCTCACACATCCCATTTAAATCAGTTTTACTCAATGCTGTATGGATTAATATTTTAATTACAAATGAGTCATGCTTTTGTAACTGTTCTTTCTTTTAGTAAGCAACAGTTTTAGAAACTGTAAAAAAGACAAAAAAGCTATGACATACTCATTTAAGATGTGACATAAAATATCCAATGATTTAAAAACAAAATAAATTCAGCACTTTCATACGTTTCTTATTTTTAACAGTATTTAAAAACTATAAAAAATGAAAATTATCTATTTTATGTACAAACAAGTTCAAGCTAAAAATTGATATAAAAAGAAATTAAATAATTAAAATAAAAAAAATGTAATTTCCAGTTATATAATATATACATACTGCCACAGCTATACACACAATTTCCTCCTGAATAACAGATATGCCATAGGCATATTTTTTGTAAATGGAATACCAATCACCTCTGAGATAAGTAATGACCATTGGAAGATATTCATAACTCCTGATACTTTAGAATGTTAAATTACAGTGTGTCAAGGTCCTGAAGTCAGAGAGTTACAGTTAAATTATAAGCACAAATGATGAAATTTCTATGCAACATTGTATGGCATTTAATTGAATAGCTACAAAGATTTCAGTAGCACTCAAAATATTTAGGCCAATGGGGAGGAATCTTGAAGTTGTTATGCATAGCTTTCTTAATGACAGCATATATGATGTAATATGATGAAGATCTATGTTTATTTTAAAACATAAGTAAACATATTTGAGATATATATATTATTTCACTGTCAATGCAAAATTTTAATACAATCGTACATACTAACTTTTGTGCAAAAAAGAAGAAAAAACATCCAAACTGTGACATCTGTATTTTAACCCTTCAACGCGTTATTTTTTTTTCATGGTCATACCCCCTCCTGCGTTGATTTTTCTGGCGGTTTTTTAGAGATTTTGTGTTTTATAAATAATATAAGCAAATTACCCAAGTTTATAATTATTTTGTTGTTATTATGTTGTTAGTGTTTAGAATTAGCCAAATTAAACAAAATTAACCTACTTTAGGTTAGTTTATTAACTTTACAATGATTCAAAAACCAGGTAAGCCTAGGCCTACATTTAGGTATGCATCACCTCCTCCTCTTTCAACAACATTGAACTCATTTTGTACTACAATGTTTTCACCTAGCCTATTTTCAATATCATCATCACTATTTTGTCCTAAGTCTAATACTTCAAACTCAGCTTGAGCAAAGTCATTGTCATATCCATCGTCGAAATCTTCATCTGATTCAAGGTTGAAAAGTCTGTCAATTTTACTGTCTCTTTCCACTAGGTGTCCTTCAAGATTACTCATTTTCGATTGATTTTAAAATATTTTACAAAACCGATAACAGTTTTAAAATAAATTCCCTAAAATATGCAAAAATATTTCCCTAAAAGCTAGCTAACCTACAAAACATTCCCGACTCATGTTTGTAAAACACAACAAATTGTTCCCGTCAAAACGGGATTTCCTTCTTCAAAACCATATAGTTAGCTTGTAAAACTAATACTAAGCATAACTAATAATAATAACTAAACAAAGGAACATAAAACACACAAAAATATGTCAGTAGAACATAACCATCACACTAACAATGACTGTAAACAACAACAAACGTAAGCCGACAAACGATCGGGTGCACGGCAATGACGTCGTCTTGAATGCAGCTGATTTCTCAGATATTTTTTCTAAAGATCGATTTTTCGAGATATCGACTCAATTAATCGAAAGTTTGAATCTTCTACTTTCGATTGGTATACATTTTTCATTGAAAACATTCGATAGTTGTCTGTTACAGCTACAAAAATAACCGACTACTCCATGACGTACTCAGTACGGCAAAACGCGATCTCAAGTGAAAGTGTCATGACGTACCTAGTACGGCAAAACGCGTTGAAGGGTTAATAATTATTAATTTATTTGTATACATTGATATAAGTTACTTAGCTACAGTAGTAGACTGTCTATTGGGTAAAAATTACAACATGAAGATACTGATCAACAATACTTTATTTCATTAACTGCCAATGTTCATGGCAGGCTTGAAATGAGATGTTTGCAGTCTGCTGCAAAACCTTATTGCACATGAACATCACTTATCATTGAGGGGTTTCAGTGACATTTTAATATTGAATTTGAATGCTCTTCAACTCATAATGTGCCACTTTATCTTAATTATATAAAGTATACAGTCATATTTTATTTTAAAATACTTACCACTCCAAAACTGTAAGTGTCAACTTTTACAGAGAACTGCTTAGCCCTCAGGAACTCATCAGGTAAGTACGGTCTTGTCCCATGGACTCTGCTCACTTTGACATGAGTGTACTGCTGCAGTGGACCTTCTCGGGCCAGGCCAAAGTCTCCTAGTCTGGGCTCAAAGTTGTTGTCCAGCAGAATGTTTGCACTGCAATGCAGAAGGGTTTTTTTTTAGATAATAAGAAGTCACACTTTGAATCAGCGTCGGAGACTTCATGCTCACCTTACAGCAGACAGATATCCTAGCCAGGAGAATGACTCCTAATGGAGACATCCTAGCCAGGAGAATGACTCCTAATGGAGACATCCTAGCCAGGAGAATGACTCCTAATGGAGACATCCTAGCCAGGAGAATGACTCCTAATGGAGACATCCTAGCCAGGAGAATAACACCTAATGGAGACATCCTAGGAGAACGACTCCTAATGGACCAATGTTTACTATTTGCAATTTTGATATAATAGTAGTTCAGGTGGAGTTTCTCACCAAATTTCAGTCTTTTTGCTTAACTCATTTGAACATTATTGTGTATACAGACAGATACACAAAAAGCTAGAAAGTTTCTTTTGTCATCAACTGATGGGTAGGAATTTGTTAAATGCTAAGCCAATAAACTTCAAATTAGCTAGTTAAAAATTTATAAATATGATTTAACCCTTTTAGCACCAAGCATATTTGACAGCTCACGCCATATAACACCAAAGTTACTGATACGGGGCTTCGTGTATGTATTAGCCACTGGGTATGTAACAGTAGTGCCGGAGCAATTTTACGAGTTATAGCACACATAGACATAAATCGTTGCTATTTTGCTAACTTTTATGATAAAATAATGATTTTGGTCTTTTTTTGGTTAATAGGGAAACAATAACACATAATAAAATTTATAACATTTTTACCTTTAAAAGGTGTAAATCTTTAACTCTAATACAGCCAATGGTATTACTCTTCACTGGTGACTCTCTTTCATCAGTGACACAGATTTTATTTATAGTGTACTTTTAGTTACTATGTAAATATTTTTAACAAAATTTAAAAAGATTTTGTAAATATTCTGTTGCACAACTGCTTAGCAATAAGTTTATCACGTGCACAACGGCCTAGCAACAAATTTTACATGTGCAATTGCTTAGCAATAAGTTTTTCATCAAAACTGTAATTTATAACTTATTCTAAATTTTGTGCCAATTCAAAAAGTATATAGTTATTCTAACTTTTACCTCAAATCTTATTTGTTCTATAGCTTTATATGAAATAGCATGCTGTTCCTTTTTTTGTTTTTTTTTTTTTTAATAGGTTGATATCTAAATAAATTATATTGTGGGTAAACATAATCTTATGACTGCATTTGTTCTTATATAAGTACAGGTATAATAGTTTAAATAGGTAATAGGTAAAATGAATAGTAAATTTGAATCCTACCTTATTTACACATGTACAATTAATACAGTTCCATCTTTCAGTCATTGTCACTAGATTCCAATCCGAGTTTGCGGCCTCTCTGTCAAACTGGTCTAGCATAGTGTTCGAGCAGATGGTAGGAGTTAGGGTGAATTCCACAATTATATCCAGGACAAAAGAAATTGGTTTTATTTTTCGAGTTTTTACACTCACATATGGCACACAAGCAACAATTTGTGTTGCAGAGTTTCGCAAGTTCATGAGAAGTTCAAGCACATCACCAGGTGGAAGAACAACTGCTGTCTGAATCACCCAATTGTGAGAAATCACTTACTAGGAAATCACGTCTGCTAAAATGGTCTGTCAAGTTTACCTCAATGTCAAAATAAAATTTGTCATAACTAGCAATAAAACCTCGTTTCAAAAATACTTTACATCTGATCTACCTCTGATAAATAAGAAAAGAAACAAACCTTTTGATATCTCCATGAACCAGAGGCTTTTGTCCCAGAGAATGTAGAAACTGTATACCTCTAGCAGTTCCTGTCATGATGTTGAGACGCTGAGCCCAATTTAGTGGCCTTGTGTTTTTCTGTTAACACACATACAGTAGTTATAAACATATGGATACAAAATATCAAAAACGTTTACATTACTGCACTTAGTGTATAACAGATAGGGTTGCAAATAGCCTCATGCTTACAGGGGCTCTGAGCTAACAATCAAATTTTTTAAAAAAGGGAGAGTAAACTCATTAGGTTTTTTTCAGTTTGTAGTGTTTAATTTTACTAAATATATTTCATCTTTACCAGTTTTAAAGAGCATTTATGCAAGAAATTATAGAGATGACTCAACTGTCAGATAAAAATTAATGCATAGTTAAAAAAATCTATATATCTTTCAAAAGTAAATACATTAACTCAGTAAACAAAATAGGAACCCTCTTTCAGAGTAAAAAATTACACAAAACTAATTTTCCCACCAAAAAAGTATTAATATTTTAACTAATCACTACCTGTAGTTCAAATGTGCACAGACAAAAATAAAGGTTATAATTATAATTATTTAACCTCACTTAACAATAACATGACAAAGTCCAACTACAGATCAAAATGGTAATTTAACAAGAAGTCACTTCACCTATCAATATTAGAACATTATGAGGATGATAAAGTTTTCAATCACGAAACAAAAGTTTTACACAGTTAATTCGGTAGGAACAGGTAACTTGACAAGTCCTAAATAATATTTTATAATTGTATTATTAAACAAGTATTTTATGATTGATATTTCTTACAAGTCAACCTATAATTTGATCTAAACTGTATTCCGAAATTTCAATGAAAAAATATGTAATTTTGTATGAATTCGTTATTTACAGTCATTATTTAAACATTACATTCACTAATTTGAGAAATATTAAATTTTAAAGACAATCAATGTAAAAATAGATGACACACTCCAGTCTGATTTTTACAAGATTGCTAAGATATATTATCATGAAATTAACTTTATTCATCAAACAAAAGTAAGTATTTTGATGGTATAATTAAACAAAATTTATTTTTCAGATAAAGTTTCTATTTCCGGACCTCTGATTAAAATAAGTTGTTTTCTTGAAAATGTCCATACTACATATCAGGTATGTTTGTATAATGATCAGCTGTGACGAAATGAACAGAAATTGAATACTTGTAGTTTGCAAATGTAGTCATGTCCAAACCATTTTATAGAATGTTCTATAAATTTGTATTTCTTTAGATTATGTAATAAAAACCATGTTTAAAGAAAGAAAAGGCAATAAATTAATAATATTACCTTACGATGTAGATTAAATTCTTACATTCAGATCATTAAGGTAATGATACAAATTGCACATTTCTACAAATTCTTAATCAAATGTTATAATGCTAAATTTTCAAAATTCTATCAAAACCAGATACATGATTTGAATTCAGCATGTAAGTCTAATTTTGCATAGCACTGTATAACTAATTAAATCATCGATCTAATTTGTTCATTATACAAATTACAATAGGACAATTTGTTTGAATTTTAGCTCATACTAACGTCATAAGTATTTTTTGCACATAAAACATTATTGATTACATAGTTTTAAAAAGTTGAAATAATATATTTAATTATCATCAAAGAACTCATTTTAGTTTAGTTTTAACAAGAAATAATTTGCTCTGTTTATGTAGCTTATAATTACATAACCAGAGTACGTGGTTTTAAATCTTACAGATGAAATTGCACTGTGATCAGACACAACCAGATAGTTCTTTGTGCCATAGTGAAACATTTTTAATGCAACCCGCAGTGATTGTTATAACTGATAAAACATAATGATTCCATATTCATCAACACAAGACTGCACATTAAACACCTGCCCAATAGTCCCGAAAGCATATACCAGAAATATGAACTAAACAACCCACAGAAAAAATTTCCAAACTACAAAAACTTTCTATAAGAAAGAACAAAATTTTAAGTTAGTTTAATTTAAAAACTTATAATTAACATCTCATAAAATAATATTTATCCTTTTGCACTCCATAGGTGAACTGAGTCCGACATTGAAATTTTCCGTTCCGCTCCAGTGCCGGAATCAGCTTGACATTAGGTTAGTAATACATATTTTCGGTTCTAAATCGTCTTAGTTTTGTATTATTTTTTTTCCATCATTTAAGTAATGTTATTTTATACTTTGTTAAATATGTTTAAATGTTAGATTAATAATATTGTCTCCAGACTATACCACTTAGGTGTATATTTGACTTTGCTGATGCATTTTTGTAAGATGGCAATAAACATATATTTATTTTTTTTTTATTTATTTTATTTATTACTTCATAGTCCAATTTGCAGCGAATTTATTTTATAGTTCATCTTGTAAAGACAGCTGCTGATGTTTTGTTTATAACCACAACGTCACAAGTTAGCATATTGTGCAATTTATAGTTGTACAGTGTTTGGTGGAGCAGTTTTTTTTGGATTCAGTTTTTTAGCATTTATTTTCAAACAAAATGTTTTGGGATAAATATATAACGTATTTGTATCTTACAGATATATAATAAGTTATTTGTAATTGAGTATTGTGAAATGGCACATTACATACATACATTATAATAACATTTGCTTCAGTATTTGTCGGCGAGATTTGTAGAAAATTTAGTAAGACATCACTAAGACTCACAACAACACACAATGTGAAACACTACAAAGCAAACTGACCGTACCGATGATCAGCCGCGGCGCCTACGATCAGCAGTCTAGACACGCTTGTATTACGATGAAAAATATACGTATTTCATTACTAAAACGTGACCCAGGGATCTTAAAACCAACAAATACGAACTTAGACAACCAATGAACATAATCAAAATGTTTGAATCCAAAAATAAGATGACTGAGCTAAATAATACAATTAAATAACACAACCCGAGCTATACTCGGGCGCCGGTAGCAGGCGCTGCCAACGCGGCCCGACCTATACTCGGGCTCAGGTTACGAAGTGTTAAACCCCTAACTTCTGTTTCTCTATCTCACAGGATTGCTAGATCACCATCAGCCTGGGCAAAATTTAGAGAGGAGGTAGAAAGTCTTGATGTTTTTTACCCAATACATAGATGAATACAAAGTTCATAACATCAATAGCAAGTTCATCTGCAATTGACAATTCAACAGGACAGTATACTCATGAGACGACTCTCTTATCTCCAGAAATCACCTTCACTTCTCCCGGTACACGATTTATTGCTGATAATGTTTTTAGAACAAAATTACAATAAAAACTGGACACAAAACAATTTCAAATCAAAAAATTGTGAATAACTTAGTAGTATTTCACCAGAATATTGACAGATTGAACAACAAGATCGATAGACTAAACCACTTATTGGACATAAACAAGCAGGACAGTGGTACTCACAGAACATGGTCTAAACCCTTAACACTGAACAATGTCTGTTTAAACAACTATGTTCTAGTTGCTGCTTGTTGCAGGAAAAACCATGTCAACGGGGTTACAACTATATTCAAGCTATACAACACTGAAGTACATTAACTGTGAACAGACTTCATAAAAGCTAATGGTATGTACATATTTAGCAAAAATAAAGAGGACAAAAATGTAGCCTTTTAAAAGAAGAAAGAATATGACATGCAGATGTGAGAAATTAGGAAAACAACGCATGAACAAAGTATGGCTAAGGCAGGCAACAAAAGTAAGGCTGTCTGGGAGATTATCAATTGTATAAAAGAAAATCAAAGAGAAATGACCCAGTGATAATCTGGTAGTTGAACATCAACTGTATTACAGCTCAAAGTGTAGAAGAAATCTCAGAATATTTTAATAGATTTTTTATGATAATAGTGGAAGATACTTCGATTAATAACAATTTCCTCAGGACTTCAGTGATGGAGGAGCCAAGAAATTGTTATGATACAGTACTCAATCAGTTTCAATTAGTAACTTCAGAAGAGATACTGAAAGTTATTTCTTCAATGAAACTCAAAACATCAACTGGAGTGGATGAGATATATTCAAAAATATTGAAGTCCTGCAGACATGAAGTTAGTAAACCAATTGTTAGTAGTATAAATAAATCGCTAACTCAATGTATTTTTTCTGAAGAACTTAAAACCTATGAAGTTTATAGTGTCAAAATATCAACCCCTTCCCCTTCCCTCCAGGGGGGACATTGTGCCCTTGCAGATATGGTTGAACAACTCATAGATAACCTCGAAGAAAAAAAAACTGTTTGCAGTGTCTTCCTATACCTGAGCAATCCTTTGCCTTGATCACAAATTAATACTGCCAAAACTTAGCTCTTTAGGCATCAAGGGGACTTTTTAAAGCTACTTGCAGCGGAGAAAAAAATGTAGTAGAGATCAAGCAAATTTTTAAAGGAGGTACAAAAGTTGGAAAATATAAACCTACGGAGATTAAAAGAGGTGTTCCTCAAGGATCTGTTTTGGGGGCGGTGCTGTTTGTGCTTTTTTGGAGACCATCAGGGGAAGTGTTTCTATCCAGTATCATATTCGGATGGCATAGTCCTCGTCATGAACAACGAATCGGTCCAGGCCCTGGAAATTGACAACTACATATCAATAACTGAAGCTCAGGAATATTGCCTCTATAAAGATTTGGTCCGCAATGCATCCAAAACTAAATGCATCCTATAGGGAAGACATAAAAATTATGTAACTTTGCTATTAGATCTGGAAAATGTACACTCTGCAAAACATTTGGGTATTACAATTGACAATCGTCCTGTCATGGAATTAACATGTAGATGTAATGTGTACAAAACTCAGTACAGTATTTTTTATTGTAAAGAGACTCAAACTCACTAGCACTCTAGAAGCTACCAGAACAGTTTACACTGTTTGAGACACATATTCATTATGGAATAGTGCTTTGAGGGAGGGTCTTGCATCACTAACCTCCAGTGAGCGCTAGTTTTGCAAAACCGTGCAGTGCGAATCATGATTAGCTGAAATCCTCAAGATAGTTGTAGGGAGGCTTGGACCTGGGTATACTCACAGTGGTATCTATTTAAATCACTGAGGTAATTCAACAGGTCTTAAAATGAAATCTTTTGAGGAGCGCAATGATATCCATAACCATCATTCAAGACATGGGGATGACTAATTTGCCAGCTCACAGATCAGTTGTATTTGCAAGTAGCCATCTTATGCAGAATCAGGGCTACCAGGAGAACTCAAGAACTATGGCCCTCAGGAAGAAAATGTTAAAGTGGCAAATGGAAAGAGTTGTTTGTAGCCTAGAAAGTTTAACACCATCATCAATGACTAATAGAAGTTTCTATGAATGTTTTAACTTTTAATTGTAAATAACATATTGACATTATCTCTGTTCTTCATGAGTACGAAAATAAAGAATATTATCTATTCTATATGAAAAATATAACAAAAGAAATATATACCCTGCAGAGGAGACGGTCTTCAAGAGAACCATTAGCCATATACTGGTAGACCAAACAACAGACGCTGTCTGTAACACAATATCCATACAGAGATAAGATGTTGTCATGCCGATGGGAGTTCAAATATCTCAGTTCACGCATGGACTGTATTTGACTGGAGTTCAAATCTGAGCTTGGAATTTGGTGATCCCTCTGTAAAATACGTATAAATTAGAGTTTGAAGTTTTTTGCCCAGAAAGGTTATGGGAACTGACAGGGAACAAGAAAAATTCAATTAGATAGTAAAGTAACAATAATTAGTCACAATAAACCATTAGCAGTGGTTTCCTCAGAGCAGGTGAGAGAGTAAAAAGTTAACAATATAAGTTAAGCTATACTACTGTTCACTATCATACCGCCAGAGGCAGTAAATTGGTGTCTAATCCTACACCATTGATTAATATAATGTAAACAACTGAAATTTGGAAAACAGTAGTATTTTGACTGTGTAACATTTTATGTATAATAAAAAAAAGAAAAATTTTACACAAAAACTCAATATTTCATTAGGTTTTATAAAAAAACTGACAAACCTCTTTTGTGTCAATAAGGTTTTTTTCACAATTTAATAAAATGCAATACATTTTTAGTTTTAAATATACATTATTATTAAAAAAAACTTGTTAAAGACTTCATACATGGTAATTTAGAATTCACACGTACAGATTAGAAAGAAAAGACTATTGGACTTACTGTGAAAATTACATGTGGCCCCGCAATGATGGCCAGAGGCATTTCCAATCATTAATTTCCTGATCTTAGATCACGTCCCAGATCGTACAACTTTTCCAATGTCAGATCACATTGAACGTTCACTCATGTGATCTGAGGTCTGGAAAGTACTGATTACCATTAGTGCGGGCTGCCGTGTCACCTTTGGCACCACCCCTCCTTTTTACCATTGCTTCCTTTAAGGAGGCAGAAAACAAGAACCGATTATCATAATGACATGTAATTTTCACCATAAGTCATATAAAGTCTGTTTGTCTAATAATCTAGTTTTTTAAGTCTCCGGTAAGAAAAACTCTTCTAAAAATAGTTGGCTCTGGATTATATCAAATAGCTAGAAAGTAGTTAACTTTTCTCAGATTGATACATAAAAATTAACTAACACTGATAATATACAAAAAATATTAAGATCTTACTTTGACCAGTTTAAAAAAATAATGAATTTTATAAACTGTGATTCTATGAAAAATGTTACTGTTTTGTACTAATGGTCAAGTCAAAACTGAATATATTCATCCCAGCTCTAAGACACACTGAGCTTATAGTGTTCCAATTTCTTATAGTTACTAAACATTTACAAATAAGCACTCAACTAAAAAAGGAATATCAATTTTTACAACATTTATGACATCCATGATTGTTCGAATCAGAGAAACAAAACCTACTTCGATCAATCCCACTAGACATGATGGGTGCAGCTAGTTTGGATTATAAATGAAAGGTTAAAGTTTACTACTTTGAAAGATAATTATTACTCCCTCACAAATACGAGTAAAACTGAACAACTTGCTCCACTGTTTATATAATGTAGAGAACAAGAAATTGGTCACCTGTTAAACGGCTCACCAAGAGAGACAAGAAAACAGAGATAAATAAGTGGAGTGAGTATGATTGATAAAACAAAGGCAAAAAATTTCATGAAATATTTGGTTTATAATATTGAATTTAAATAGTTTATTGTCAATGCTTCTCCAAAAACTATTCCACCTTAACTTTTGGCATGAACGTGATTTATTTAGAGGTAACCTCGACCCAGTCTCCATCAAATTACTCCCCTCCACAAGTCCCTACCATCGTACAACCCTCCTCCCACTTCCCGAAACATTCCTTAACCCTTTCAATGCAAGACTTTTTTTGGAATGTTAGTCAGTAATGCCAAGGGTATTTTTACTGGTGTTATGCCACTATTAGCAATGTTACTTAATGATCAGCTTTGTTTGTGCACTAAAAAACATGCTTAACAGAAAGTATGTTTATTGTTAATGTGAATTGATTAAAATATTTAATATTTATATTAAAATATAATACACGTAAAAATATAATGTATTATATTTTCAATAGATTTTCTTAAAATGTAAACCAGACGTTAGCAATTCATGCTTATTTTAAAAATGCTTGTTTACCCAGACATTGGCACTGAATGGGTTAAGCTCAGTTTTTGGATCCCCCATTTCATTTAGTCTGATTTTCTATGCCTCAAAATCTTTATCTTTTCAGAGAAATTTCAAATTTGGGAGCAACCAGAAATGGAGTTACATCAAAACTATCATGTGGCTTTGATACTGTGTTTTACTAAAAAGTGTTGTATAAAACTTGATGAATGAGCCAGCCAACAGTAGTGACCCTCTGAGTTTGGACTACAATCATATATATGACAACCAAGCATTAAGGTTTAATAACCAGTATCCAATAAAAATGTATGTCAATGGATTCACTGTTAGAAATACCTTAATTGAGTCTCCAACCCAATTTTCAAATCATTGAAAATAATTCCTCTGAATTGATGAAAGTCACAAACAGGTTCATCAACTGCCTTTGGCCTCGCTACACACAATATTAAACAACGTATGTATTATTATATTGTATTGTATTGTATGTATTATGTTATACATACAATTTTATAGTTTAGCTAAAGATTGGACAATGAACAAACCTGTGTCTCCAACTTTTTAATTGCAACTAATGTGTTTTTCCAGGTACCCTTATAGACGGTGCCAAAACCACCTTTACCTAATATGCAATTTGTGTTCCAGCCATTGGTTGCTACTTCAAGCTCTTCATAGCTGATACACGGAGTGAGGCTTTCCATTACTGAGCTTGTCACAGACACATCTGAAACACATCACACCACCACGTGAAAACTGCTTTACTCCTTTATTGACATATGTATATGAGCAAAATATCAATACAACAAATAAGTTCAGTTAGGCTGGCTATGCTCATGGGCTCTTCACTACTAACCATGCCCAAAACGTTGTTGGCAAAATAATACCTGTGAGGATTGTCTTCTGTTAACACCTGACTATAAAAATATATTAATGCCATTCAACCCATGTTTTCCTTTAAGCTGAACATTTTGTAAACACCTCAAATAATATTGATTTTAATTATTTAAAAGCAATATCAGAAGGTTCAAATGACATTATACAATACGGTTGAATAAAAATAAATTTTTAATAAACAGGTTCATATAAATAAGCCTTTTACTGTTAATAATAATAATGTTTGTTAATAATTTAATAAATATTCGATTAATAATGTCTATAAGAAATATACATAAATGTTGCAACTTCCAATAAGTAATCAGAATCATTTATTGGCCACAAGCCAAAATGATCATATGAATCTATTCATAGCTCATAGTATTATGTATTTTAACAAGCAACAGTGCTTTAAAAGATAAAACTTGCATGTTTTATAAACTTATGTAGAACGTTTGTATCATGGCTTGGATCATACTGCCTGATATTAATATTTAGATATAATAAAAACATATTAAAAAATATTTGAATTAAGTTGTTAATCAGAGAAATTTGTAAGTTTTCAAAATTGTTATTCTAACAACAATTAATTAACTGTAAATATTTTGAAAATGAAGTTGGGCTGTTTTTGCTGAGAAGGATTGAGCATCTGAAGAACATCTTTAAACCATGAGAGTGTCTTAACATAAACATATTCACCCTAAATAATGACTATAACTGTTAACTATGATAGAGTAAAATGTATAATTTGTGTTTGAAATTTTTTGTTTTATATTCAAATTCAAATTCAAAATTCCTTTATTCTTTTTATACATAATGTACATGAATTGCGTCAATTACCTTTACTACAATATAAAACATAAGACTCAGGTTAGAGTATTCATACTTTATATTTAATACAGTATAATAATACATAAAATATTTTAAATATTTATGTCCATGGTGTTAATATGTTTTGTAATGGTAGGCAAATACAAACAAAATTACTTTCAAGTCACAGTGTAAAAAACTCTTCAAGAGAGTAGAATGAATGATCTGTACAAAATTGTTTCAACATTTTCTTAAAATTATTAAAAGAATTTTCATTCTTAATACAGCCTGGAAGGTTATTTACAAATTTTATTCCTATGTATGTCGGACACTGTTTATATTTTTCTTTATTATGTTTCTTTACTACAAAATTTTCTCTATTTCTTGTATTATAATTATGATAATCTTATTGCCTTGGTATAGACTCTGCATTTGTCTTGACATGTAATATAGTTTTATAAATATATAAACTATATACTGTCATTATTCTTAGGTTAATAAAGTGGTCTTTACAACTATCATTATTTTTAAGGTGTAGAATATGTCTTATTGCCACTTTTTGTAAATGTAATATTTTGTTTAAGTTATTTGCACTGGTTCCACCATAAATTTCAATGCCATATGAAATGTGTGGATGTATCAAGGCATAGTAAACAGATTTCAGTGCATTTATTTCTAGGAAGAAGGATAACCGCCTGATTGCAAATATTCCAGAACTCATTTTATGACAAATTTTTTCTACTTGTTTTGTCCAACTTAATGTATTACTTAGAGCCAGACCCAAGAATTTTGTATCTTTTACAAATTTATTTCCAATTGTATTTATCTCATTTGATTGTTTACATTTAAATTTCATTAAAATTGTTTTATCAGAATTTAGTAATAAATTTCTATCATTCAAGTAACATTTTAGTTGTGACATTGAATATTCTGTTGTATTTATTACACTTTGTAAATCTTTTCCAGAAACCGACATACTTATATCATCTGCAAACAAACATAAATGATTTTTATTTGATAAATTTGTTAAAATCTGTGGCATACCTCCCAAGTAGCATAAGAACAAAAATGGGCCCAATACTGAACCTTGTGGTACAGAATATTGTATTTTTTCTATTCTTGAATTAATATTTCTCATTTCATTATTACCTAGATATTTAATACTAACATACTGCTGTCGCCCTTCCAGATATGACTGATGCCAGCTTAATTCTTTATCCTCAATACCATATGATTCTAATTTTTCTAGCAAGGTTTTATGGCAGACACTATCAAATGCCTTTGTCAGATCCAGAAAGGCTCCAACAGTATGATTCCCTTCATCCAAATTTTCTAGCACATTCTCAATATAATCAATTAATGCTGTTACCGTTGATCTATTTTTTCTATAGCCATGCTGCTCCAAATCCAGCAAATTACCTTTCTCAAAATAGTCTACTAATTGAATCATCATAGTCTTTTCAAATATTTTTGATAAAGCAGGTTGTATTGCCAATGGTCTATAATTTAGAGGATTTTTGCTGTCTCCTTTTTTTAACACAGGAACAACTTTTGATATTTTTAATTGAGTTGGGAAGTTTCCTGTTATTATAGAAACATTCACCACATGTAAAAGAGGATTTAAAAGTGCATGTTTTGCCTCTTTAATAATCTTTATAGGTATGTCATCATACCCTGCCGACCATTTTGGCTTAATAGAATCAATTATTTTAATTAGTTGATTACAGTCAATAGTGTTGCATTTAAATTTACTTTTATAATTTGAATTTCGATTAATAGAAATTGACTTTTTGTTTAAATTTGGAGCAACATGCTTCTTTACCATTTCGACAAAACTTATGTTTAATAAATCAGCTACACAAACAGGGTCACAGATTATTTTACCACCATCGTTAAGCTCTATATTTTTAAATGACATTTCCTTACTGTTTCTAATTTCATTATTTACCACTTGCCATATAGTTTTATTGATATTTGTTGTATTCACCACTTTATTATTAATGTAATCTCTTTTCTTTTTTTGAATCAATTTTTTATATTTATTTTTTTGTTCCTTCAAAGAAAGTTTTATTTTTTTGTTATTTTTACTCTTCCTATATAAATTATGTTTATTTATAAGTTCTTTTTGTTTGCAAGTTATTTCATAATCTATCCATTGGTTTTTATTGTGTTTAATAAAGAAGCGTTTTAAGGGAAAATTTATATCAAAATAATATTTTAGGATGTTGTAAAAATATGTAAACTTATCATCTACTGGTGCCATATAAAGTTTAGTCCAGTCTTCCTTAGATATGTCTTTCTTAAAGTTTTCTATTATTTCTTTCACTAAAAATTCTTCCAATTCTACTTATTTTTAATTTAACATTTTTATTTTTCTTTATTTTGAACATTTGAGCATCATGATCAGAGAGTGATGTTATTATACATTCTACATCAAATAAAGTAGCTTTCATGTTGGTGAGAAAATTATCTATTGCAGTTTCACTGTTGTCTGTTACCCTGGTTGGAATTTTAACTATATAATAAAAAACCATGCATATTCAATGTATTGACAAAATCTTTTTTTTTTCTATCCTCCCTCAAAACATCAACATTAATATCACCACCAATAACAATGTTATCACAAATTTTGGATAAAATCTCTAAAAACATGTCTAGTTTTTGTAAAAAACTTGCAGTATTTTCAGATGGACTCCTATAAATCCCTCCAACTAAGAATTTTACTGAATTGATTTTAATCTGAATAACACAAGATTCAAATATTTTGTCTTCATTCAGTAGATCCAAATTAACATCAACGATTGTTTTGTAATTTATTAAATGCTCCGATACCAATATTAATACCCCACCTCCCTCATAATTTTTTCTGACATACCCTTTTGCTAATACAAAACCTGGTATTTTAAGTTTTTCAACTTCATCACTATTTAATTTATGTTCAGTCAGAATTATGATGTCAGGTTCAAGCTCTTGGATAGTTATTGTCAGAGGATCAATTCTGGTGGCCAGGTGCTGTATGTTCTGATGGAAGACAGTTACATATGAAGTTTGATTTTGTATGTAGTTCGGTTTCCTTTTTATCTTACAATGACTTTTTGCTTTGTGAACATTAAAAAATCTTCAGAATTGTTATTTGAGTTATTAATTAAACTACATGCCTTATGCCTACCATTTAACAATAATTCACCATTAACAGAATCACTTAAACCTATACTGCTAGAATGACAGCTATCATTAAAACTACTGTTTGCCTCAGAGCAGTCTTTTCTTGTAAAACAATGCGTCGAGTTGTCATGTGGTGAGGACCTGGGTATGTAGAGTGTAGTCTCTGCTGGCTCAGTGAAACTCATCTGGTTCTCTTGAGCTGCTGTGTGTGCCCCTTCCAGCTTCCCTGGTGGTAATGGTGGGTTGTTTGTCATGGGCGTTGGTGTTGAAGCAGAAAGATAGTCAGTTGGTGCTGTCTTTTTTTTATCTTCCACTATTTTATGTAACTGTCTGGTACTAATAGTATCCTGAATTTTTTTCAGAAAATCCTTGTGAGTCATACCATTTCTCAAGCTTCTTTGGGATTTTTCATTAAAAACAATGATTTTAATTTGGGCATTAGTTGCATTTTGGAACTCAAAAATATTTTCAATGAAGTGACCAATTGTTATTTTGTCCCGCATACATCCCATCGGTGAGCAGACTAATGTTTGAAGACCTTTGTTTTTGAAATCAGCAGTGAGTTGTTCAAATGCCTCATCATAGTCGCTTTTTGATGGTTTCATAAAATATTTTGGTTTGGTTATTAAACTGTATATAGTGGCTCCATTTTGTGATTGTTGGCAGGCTAGATGGCTGGTTATACAGTTTGACTGTGTAGGTTTCCCAAACTGACTCTTAAATACCACTGCAACACCGGCACTCATGTTTTTTTCGTCATTGAAGTCGCTTGATATATAACTAAGTGCACGCATTAAGGGAATTCAAATTAAAATGTTATAAAAGCTATAGAAAAGAGAATTACTCAGACTCTTCAGTATTAAAATTGCTGATTCAATATTTTAAACTTCAACACAATACGAAAATTAAAATTAACCTGGAGTCTTCTTTATTTTGCTATACATTTTAATGTTATAACAAATCAACTTTATTCTCAATGTTATAACAAAGTCAAACTGTTAAAGCTTTTGGAACAAATCTCTTTTTGTTTCCTGCATCAGTCTGTCTCCCTTTGATGTAGGGACTCGAATACCTTTATTTGATTAATCGAACCACGACTGAGATTTAACATGAGTAGAAAGAATATATGTCTCATCAAGAAAACTAATTTGCCTGTTTTGCTCTCTGTAATGTTTCATTAATCTTAAATAAGATTCTTTTTTCATGAATGTATAAGTTCTCAATTATTAATTTTCTACTATTTTGGGTTCTTCTCTATCTGAATCCCATATGTTTCAGAACGAAACAAAGACTACGTTTTTCACGCTTAAAATCTATATTTTCTCCAAGCTCATTTAGGAATAGGTTGATGGTTGGAAGGTATTGTTTTATAAGTGAAAATTACTGTATAAATGGTTCACAGGAAGATACACTTGTCAAAATCATCTAAATATAATATTTTTTTGACTTTCTTGGACATTTCTTTGCCTGTTTACTTCCCCTTCATCACTAAATATACATTATTTTAACTCAGTGTTAATCTTCTGGGGTTAATACATATTTATATGTATAGTACATGTTCTTTTATTTAATTTTAATACACAAACTTTATTATTTAAGTCCATAAATAAAATAAAATATGTTTATTAGGGAGTGTCGTCATCACAATACCTTCTCGTGATGTGTGTTTTGGTACTACTTTGGCCATCATAAGACGGTACTGTGATAAGTGGTTAATGGGTTAAATGGGATTTCAAAAGGGAAAACTTCTCTGCAATCGTCAAATTATTCATGATTTTACAAGACGATTTCCAGATCTGAACTTATGCTGTCTCTGATGGATGTAATAACTCTTCATTGATGTTGTTCCAAACTTTTTCCCGTGTTTTGAACACTACCTGCTCACAGTAAACACTGACCACTACTCACCCATAGTTTAATTTTTTCAAAGAACTTGTATTTAAAAAAGGACTTTCCAGTCTTTTAATACACCATTTTAACTTCAACTTAAAATACATGATCTCAAAAAATATGAAGACCCCAAATCTTCAATATTTTTACAGCCTATCTAATGATGTTTTACAAAGGATCAGGATGTAGGTTTTCCGCTAAAAAATTTTGAGTTTGGAAGCCCAAAAGAAACATTTTGGACCTAGTTACCAATAAGTCATACCAAATTTAGAAATTAATAATTTATAACTGAAACTTGCACTGTAAAATAAATAATTATCTATTTTCTGTTACAATTTACTGGCATATATAAAATTAGATGTTCCAATTGTCCTTCCTATTATACTGGCAAAATAAGTTGTTCGTTTGGTAAAAAGAATTTGGAACATTTACTAGAATCAAAATTAGGTCAACAAAAGTCAAGCTTTACCAAACATCTCATTCTTGAAAACCAAATCAATAATATTAATGAATATGATAATATTCTTAATTTTGGTTATAAAAGTAGATCATGGATACACTTGAGGAATCATATTTTCAAATCTCAAAACTGAGCCTAAATGTAGGCTTATAAGTAGGGATTGCAATCCCTGGATCAGATTTTGGAATCCAAGGGTGGTTTTTTGAGCCCTGACAATCCCAGGATTTTCAGCATTTTTGTCACAACACTTTATTGAGAATGTTTGTAGCAAAGAAATATTTCCAATTACAAATTAACCTACATTCGGTTTCAACATTAAAATAAAATAACAGTTATATAATAATAGTGTATTAACACTTTTAAAGGAAGAACTTGCAACATTATAATACATATTTAATTTATTGGTTAAATAGTTAACATTTATTTTTTGCATATACACAACAATTATTACGCACAAAAAAAACAAACATTAAGGAACAAAGATATTGTATGTTGGGAAACAAAATGAAAAGAAAGAGGGTAATGCTTCCTCTCTCCCTCCCACCACTCGTACACTTCATTGGCTTACACAACTATTTTATTACTTTAAACGAGTTGATAAACTACATAAAATCAATTATGTTAACAGCTGAAATTTCTAGATCACTATTGTTGAATGTATGAAACAATCTCATTTAAAGTAAAAATAGAATAGTAAAATTGTCTAAACAAAATTTAATATCTAATAATTGGTATTTGGATACAATACATAAACTAATAAAATAAAATTTCAAGATTGATTTGGCAAACCATGTACTGCATTCAAACAAATTTTATAATGGTTGTAAAAAATGACGACAATGAGCTAGTAATCTCATCTGTTAAACACAACAATTAGCTGATTGAAACAGCAGATAAACAACAATGAAACTTGATTAGTGTATTTCAATTTAAGTGAGGGATGGCAATCAGAAAAACATTTACTGCTTGGTAATTATTTGTTGTACCAAAATAAATTTGGTATTAAAATGTCCATCTAAAAATAACCCATATTTGACTGTTCTTATACATTTTTCATAAAATCTCCCGCTATTGAGTTATTACAGTTTAAACATTTTGTAGGGCCACTGATTTGAAACCTGATATATTATTTTTCTAAAACTTAAAATAAGATCATAATTAAACGAAACATTTAGCAAAGTTTTAACTTTATACCTTTCATCAATTTAAAGATATAATTTTTTTCTCCAAAAACAGAAACAGACAGGCAGATGGTAAATAAAGTAAAATAGGACTATACTTTATATGACATTTCTTAATTATTTTTATCAGAAAAATCAAATGGTAAAGTTTGGTAGAGTAATTTATGAACACACTTATATTTAAAACAAAAACTTAAATATAAGTAAATAGCACAATGAAACTCATCTATGAAACATTATTTTAAATATAAGGGCTATTCAGAAAGTAAGGAAGGTTTTGGAGTTTTTGAAAACCAAATACAAGAAAAATGGATAATTGGAAAGAGGGACTAAAATACTACTTTTCTACAAAATCGCCTTACAAATTCAGGCACTTATCATAGCGGTGGACAAGCTTTGAAATTCCTTTGTCATATAATTCTGCCACCTGTGTGATCTTATTGTTGTCAAAACGCTATGTTGCTAGCCAGGTCTTCATTTTCAGGAACAAGTAAAAACAATTGGAGAAAGACTGTAGGGGGGATGAGAAAAACTTCCCAAGGTGAATGAGTTCAAGAGTTCTTGCGTACGGTTTGCTAAGCGAAGTTGGGCATTGTCATTTAAAAACAAAACTTTGGATGACACTTTTCCTCAGCACTTGTTTTGGACAGCTCTCCTAAAGTTATACAATGTTTGGCAGTGTTTTCATGGCTGGAAGCTGACTGATGTGCCAAGCACAAGCACACAAATATATACGCGCTTAGCGTGCACATGGCGGCTTCAGGTGGATACTTTCCTTACTTTCTGAATAGCCTTTACCGATCTTTCTCTTAACTCTAGATATGGTACAACTGAATACATTGTGAATAAAATCATTTTAACCCTTTGTGCTCTTCTTTCAAGCACTACTAGACATTTGGCAGTATCTCTCTACTACTCATAATAAAAATCACCCATGACTCCTCTACAGCACGGATTTAAATTCAGCTGTGTTTCTTAATTCCATATACCATTATATATATATATATATATATATATATATATATATATATATATATATATATATATATATATATATATACATATATATATACACATACACTACTATTAATCAAAAAGGAAATTGATAAGGAAGGGATAAAAATAAAAATAGAGAGCCTACTTAAAGTTATCATTCTGAATCTTTATATATATGATTATCATATTCTAATACTTCTAGTTACAAGGCATTCCTTACATCTTCAGTATGAAGTTCCCGGTCAGCTATAATAAAAATATTAATCAATTTTTTTTAATTACTAAAACAGAATGATACTCCATCAGAGATAGCTCACATGAACTGTTATACTGCTAAAAAACCTGACATTAAAAAAAATCTTGTTTATAATAATTTTATGTCATCAACAGGTTCCAGCACTGTCCAAACACTCAAGAGCAACAGAAAATGTACAGTAAAGCCCTGCACAGTTTGTCCAGCACTACTGGACAGGAGAGGGAATACAACACTTCAGTCTTGTCCAATTAATAATTGATCAAATTAATTGTGTTATTTTTCTAGTTGACAAGGTGACATGTATGTAGTTCAAGCACGAGAAAATGGTACTATCCATCAGAACCGGACAGGAGAGTTAATGGGCCATCTTCATGTTAACAAAAGAGAGCACAAAGGGTTAAGTTTAAATAACTTTTTTAATATTTTGCCATGCACTGAAGCTTCCCCGGAAACGTAGTGTGAAGTCTTCAGTTTACAATTTCAGTAGTTCCACAAAACGCTGTAAACAACCAATCAGATTTTCTTCAGGAAATTCACCACCCTTGACCAGAGTGCCAAAGATGGCATAACAATCCTATACTATCACAGAGCAATCAAAAAGCAGTTTTCTCCTGCTCATTATATAATCTACAGGGCAGATCATCCCTAAAAATCCCCAGCCTATAAAGACGCCTTCTCAGAAACCATATTTCCTGATCAGACCTACAATTTGAGAAGACAACAATCTACCTAGAGAACTCACACTTAAGAATTTCACAGAACGGTTCAGTGAAATCATATTAAATGCCCAGCCCAGATTTGCCAAGATATCAGCCTTTACATTATTTAAGACCCCTCATGACATCAACGTTGTTGATTCTGCCAAGGTAAAAATCCCTGATTCCTTACTGTGAAATCATTCGAGATCTTCAATCCTAATCATATGACGACTAGTTTATTATTCATAAGTTACCATCAATTTATTATACTTACTGGAAAGTTTCCTTTCTTGTGTAGGCTTATCGGGTTGTGGATTATTGTTGAGGTTATGGTCTGTCTGACTTTGGTCATTTGGTACAAGATGAGCATTAAGATTCTGATTTACATTTGGGCTTCTCCTTGGATTGGGGGTATTTTGTTTTTTGACTTCATTTAACGCCTTTCTATTGATCTTATTCACAGGACTGTCAGGGCCCAAATTCAAATTACCCATATCTAATCCAAGATCTTTGTTATCCTAAAACAAAGGAAGCAAGCTCAAAAATAAGACATGATGGAAAAAGGAAATATTTATACAAATTTATACTGTGATATGGATGAATATCACATTATATTTATCATATATCAATGTAGTTTGATAACACTACAACTATTCTTAAAATATTTCCATGTATTAACCTTACGTGGCTATCAGATTCCTAATGATTTTTTGTTGTTTGTCAGGTGGCAGGCGTTGGTTTTCCGGATATCACGTGCTATTCTCATTTATCTCATGATTTAATTTTTATAAATAGTTTTACACCAAATATAGCATATATCAGTCAACAGATGAAATTCTGAACTTTTATCTTCATATATAAAACATAACTGTTTGTTCTTTATTCATCAACGAATAATAAAAGAAAAAGTACAATAATTTGTAAAAGTCACAACTCGTGACAGCTGACCAGTTGCATTGACAAAATTCAGTAATTTTGAACATTTCCATATGCGTTATTATTTTTTGTAGACACTTCAAAGCTGCACCAATGAAAAGTTCAATTTCTGGAGCAACTATGGTTATTTATGTGTTTTTATGTAGCGGTTATAGTTTTCATGCTACAGATTATGAAAATATCTACGGTTTAAATTAATTGTTTTCATGTTACAATTTTAACACTTACTTTCTGATGTGTATTATGGTTCTAATAAGACTGTAGACACTTTAAACATTGCACTAATTGCAATAAGATGGACATTGACGGTATGTACTGTGTTCTACAAATAATCTCATTATTATGCTAACCAGAACTGCAGAGCAGCAAACAATGTGCCTTCGCTTTGTTTTTTTGCAAGAACACGATAGCCAGTGAACAAGAATGACTAGTACGCATGTGCGGAACACCGACTGCAGCGCTACAGTGGCAGTAGAATGAAACAGTACTACTTTCTGAAAACGCCTCTTATTAGCCTACCTCAAAAGTTTGTGGAAGAACTGGGTCACGAGACTGTCTTGCAGCTCCCTGTGAAGTTTCTGGTGTATTAATGCTATTCTGCCTAAGACTAGGTCTATTATCAACAGCTTTATTTGCTTGATGGTGATTCATCAGTTCCTCTCCTTCCCTTAAGAGATGGTGGTACTGCTCTTGAACTAAACAGAAGTTTTAGGTATTACTATATTAAATTATAATAGATATATGTCTTCAGTTAAATTATTATTTTAAGCACATTTCATGATTTGGGTATTTATATTCTCTGTTTATTGTTTTCAATTGTAATCTATAATTGGTTCATTTTTTGTTATTTCAAGCACATTTCATGATTTGAATATTTTCATTCTCTGTTTATTGTTTTCAATTTTATTCTATAATTTGATGGTTTTTTTTAACTGATGAGACACTTAAATCTGGGCAACCTAATGTATGTCCAGGGGCAGCACATCATTAACTGCAAAAATTTATTTATTTAGGTAACAAAGACAAAGGTCTAGTTGACTGTGAAGGATGACTCCTTGATTGGGTGGGACTTCCTTAGACCATTTTCCCAAAAATAAAATAATCTGCCATTAAAGTGAACTAGTTTTTTAATTTTGATCCGAGATATAATCACTGATTAATTTCCCTAAACTTAAATGGTGAGAAGTTTAGTTTAAATAGCTCAATTCTAAATTTGGCTCAGATTTGCATGACATCATCTGTTGATTGTGTTTGTGTAAACTGTTTTTTGGTAAGAGGATATGGCAAACTGTTGTTTTAAAATGGAAAATACAAGGCCTGATCTATTGCAAGTAAAAGGATCAATAACTTTAAAAACAGTGAAGTAGGCATATTTTTAAAAAAATTTAATACAATTAAATTTATTTAATGCGTTGAAATTTATAACTGTTCTTAAATAATATTTTAATATTGCAGATTCAAGATTTTTTATGTCATTAAAACACATAAGAACAGAAGATTTGATCAGAAAAAAATCAAAAAATGACTGCTGCACAACTATATGTAACTTTCTCTATGCCTGTTGAATATTTTAATGTATAATACATTTTAGGTTTACTTACATTTGAATAAAGATTACAATATTGTATTTTATTTGCCACAACCTAAAGTAAGTACTTAGACTACCAAAATAGAACTAACATGGTGTAAAGTCATGAATCAGGAATCAATTTTAATAATTTATTATAAACTTTCTTCGTAATTCTTTTTAATTAGAACAATAAAAAACAATTTACATGATGTTGTAAAAGGAGCAAATAAATACGAACACCCTTAAAAATGAAAAGCTTCAATTTCATTAAATTCCCAATAGTTCAAACATGATTTCTCATAACGGAAACAAGTCACATAATCTCAAAGTGTAAAGAAACAACGTCTGAGCTGATGGCAGTGAAGGTGAACAAACAAATGGTAGTCTGTGAAGTTAGTCGGTTTACAGTAAATTGTGATTAATCCATAATCAGAGTAAAGGTTTAGCTTATGGGGAAAGCCCTTGTTGGCTTAAACCTTCAGTTAAACTTTCCTTAACCCTCTTAGTGATAGAAGCCGCTCTAGCGATGTTCATTCGTTTAATATGAATGATAGATGTCGATGTGTCGACGTTCAAACATGCCTTCGAAATCGTCATCGCTGCTTGGCTACCTTCGGTTAAATTCGGCCGTTATTTACTGCATTGTGTACAGAAATGTCTTCTCTCTCCTCTAGATCTGTCTCCAGATGAATTGTTAAAAGAATAAACAAATAGCTGGTATTTGTTACGACGTTGTTTGTGTTTTACTCGCAGTCGCTAACCTATGACTTGTGTCGGCGTGTTTACCGGTGTTATTTCATTTATTCCGATCGTAATACGTTTGAAATGGCGGATGATTTACGTTGAGAAGATATTAGATATGTTTTAGAAGAACAAATGAGTGATGTGAGTGACAGTGATATCAGTGCAGACAATTTTCCCGATGATTATAATTCAAATCCTGGTGCAGGCCATTCCCTCCAACGCTTACCAGGAAGACAAGAGCGGTATGTATTGTATGTGGCCACACAAAAAAAGGGGAAGATCGCAATTTTAGTGTCCAGGATGCAATTCTGGTGTTCATAGAGAGTGTTTCCATAAATTGGATCATTTTTGGAAACCAAAGTATCAAGGGAGGAAGAGAAAGCATGATAGTAGTAGTGCCTCGGAGTGAATGCAAGGGTTTCTTCCATGTACATAGTGTATAATATTTCCATCATAACAGTTTTTTTCAAGTAAAATATTGTGTGAAAACTGTATATATGAAAAAAAAAACTGTAACTTCATGAAATTTAGAAAAAAATTGCTATCTTCAAATCTTTGTTTAGTGAGTTTTATACTATGTGGTTTTTGTGGAAAATTTTTTTTTTCAAAAAACAGTTTTTTTTAATTTTTGAGCAAGTTTTAAGGGATATGTACAAAGGAAAGTAGCTTTATTTACTTTAAAATCGTTCTTTATGTTTTTATGAATATTTTGGTATATAATATATTGTATTTTCAATAAAATTAATAATTTTTATTAATTTTTAAGAAACCCTCAGCGAAACACTCCAAATGCACCTATCATTCATAATAAACATATTCATCACTAGGAGGGTTAACAGTTTAACTATTTTGGGGAAATAAGCCCTAATGTTACTTATTTTAAAGTCTAAACATAAGTAAGTATGGCTGAACTACTGCATGAGTCCTCATGAGATCTCGACAGGAGGCAGCTCCACCCCCAACCTCAATCCTATCAATATGGAAGTAGCATAAAGGCCCTTTCAGAACTAGGTGTACTGAGGGGTTCCCTCGTCTTTTTACCAGAAGTGGAAAAAAGTGAGTAATAATTAAATTATGACAATTGAATTAGTTCAAACCTGTTTGTTTGCTTCAATGAGGTTTATTTTGCATTAATGTAATTGAATATTACAACTGTGAACCAACAGAACGTTATAAAATGTAAAAGTCCATGCACGTTTTGAAACAATTTTAAATAAAAATAATCTGCATAAAGTTTCATCTGTCATGACAAAGAAATCACTATGCCAACTATGAAGGAGGCTTAGTGTTTGCAAATAAAATAATTTGATTGCACCATAAGAAAAAAAAAATGCAGCTCTCTGTCAGAAATTAATCCATTACATTTTTTTTCTCTTAGGACAAGCAGCTTATAAATTGCACTTAGTCCTGTAAGAACCTTAACGCTGCTTCTGGAGTGACAGAATATTCAGGATGGGTAAGGTTAGGGGGTAGGGAACGCCTCCTATCGAGATCCATAAGGAAGAATTAGGGCACTATTCTCAAAGTCATGTCCCCCCGGAAGAAGGGAAGGCCAACTCTGAACCAGCCTTTCCAGTCAAAGCAGGCAGGTGCACACCCTTGTTGAGGCTAGCAAGAACCTCTGATAGTTAAGGATGTAATGACTCATTTCATACGCCCATCTCACATTCATTTCAATACTTAGGCCTAATTTAATTTAGAACTTTATTAGTAATAATAATTAAGGAATAATTATTTATAAATTGTCTCAAATTTAACTACAAACAATAATAAATACGAAATCAAAATTAATCAAAATTCACCTTATTACATATAAAATTCAAAAGTTATAAAGTGAACTAAAGTCAGTGATACAGTGTGCAGGGATGATTGTTGAAGAGTGAAGAGAGCAGATATTTGAAAGGTGAAGAGGAGAGAGGGATCTGAAAGAAGTGAAGCAAGATTATTATTATAAAGAAACTGGTTACATTTATTCAGCAGTATTTGAAAGGTTACTTTATTAAATTCTTATTATCACTGAAGTACAAAGAAGCAGAAGACAGACATTGGGTGAGAAAATTCCTTTTAAGTTTAATAGTGATTCATTGGAAGAACATAAAACCCAGGAACATTCGATTTGGCTAATAATTCAATTTTAATATAATTAAAATTTAACAACAATTATTTTTCAAAATTACAATATCTTTTATAAAATAAAATACCCAATATTTCTATTTCATTAAGCCAGCACGACCACCCTGCCCTAAAAATTAAGAATTGTATTTAAAAATTTACCATTATTGTATCCTCCATCTTGTTTCAAAATTCAAACTTGTATGTCAATTAATTTATCATCATTAAAATTTCACATTTATATCATACTGAGTTATTTGTTATTTCTAACTATAATCATCAAAACAATGGGAAGATAACAAGATTAATAATGAGAACAATGATTACATTGATACACAACACAATATATCATCCAAAGATAATATGTCGGTGGAAGATATAATGAAAACTCTAATCCCTAATAACTACATAAATGAAGAACAAAAACAATGTTTGATCAATCTACTATACCGATATAGGGACGTTTTCTCAGACAAACCCGGATGTTGCACTAAATATGAACACGAATTAAATATAGAAAATCCTAAAAATTTTAAATCATTAACCTATCCAGTACCTCAAGCATACCAAGACGCTGTACAAGTTGAGATTCAACGCATGGAGAACCTTAACATAATCGAGAGAAGCAAAAGTACCTACGTAAATGCTATCATCCCAGTAGTTAAAAAGTCTGGAGAAATTCGATTGTGTTTAGATGCCCGCAAAGTAAACGCCATAATTAAACCAGATTTCGAATGTAACCGCAGTGTTAGCGAAATTCTGAGTAAATGTAGAAACGCAAAATTTATAAGCAGTGTAGACTTAACGGCTTCATATTGGCAAATCCCACTTACTAAAAATTCGCGTCAATACACCGCATTCCAATTTAGAGGCAAGACCTACCAGTACAAAGTCACACCATTTGGAATTTCTACTTCCCAAGCTGCACTAGTAAGAGCTCTTGATAACGTGTTTGATGATGAGATAGAAGCTTTCACAGCAATTTACGTTGATGACATATGTATCATTTCCCCCGATTTCAATACACATCTACAACACCTAGAATACATATTCAAAAAGCTAGCTGAAGCCAACATGACAATAAACTTTGAAAAATCTCAATTCTGTAAAGATTCTGTACCATTCCTAGGTTTTACTCTAACAAATGAAGGTCTTTGTTTGGATAACAGTAAGATTGATCCAATTCTAAACTTCCCAACTCCCAGAAGTCGTACACAATTAAAAGCATTCCTCGGATGTATCAATTATTACAATAAATTTATTCATAAATTCTCTGAAACAGTCCAGCCACTATTACGGCTAACGTCAAAGAAGGTTAAATTTCATTGGACTAGAGATGATGATACAACATTCAACAAAATTAAACAGCTGTTCATAAAAACTAACACTCTAACACACCCCGATCCATCCAAAGAATTCTACTTACAGACCGATGCGTCCGAATTTGCAATTGGCGGACATCTATATCAAATAAAAGACAATAACGAAAAAGCTGCAATTATGTTCATATCACGCACATTACAACCAGCAGAACAGCGTTTCACCACAACCGAAAAGGAATTATTGGCTATAATCCACTGCCTACAGAAGTGTCGATACATTGTTATGGGCGTTAAGTTAACAGTAATTACAGATAACCACGCCTTAACTTTTTTGAAAACCTGCCGTTTGCTAAACAATAGATTAGCAAGATGGATATTGGCTATACAAGAGTACGACTTTAAAATAATCCATTGCAAAGGGACGGACAACATTACTGCTGACACTCTCAGTCATATATCCCCACAACACATGTCAAGCGATGCAAACAACCTCACTGAGTTATCTATTCATTACATCGAAAGAATTCCCGACCAACATCTACAAGATCAACTCCGAAACTTACCTCAGCTTCAACATCAAGACCCTAAACTACAACCACTTATAGAAATCTTACAGTCACCTATGGAAACAAATGAATTTCAACAATTATATACTAATTATCGTTTATATGACAACACTTTACTACAAAAATTTAAGGGCAAATGGCTTATAGTCATCCCAGAATCAGTAATTAAACCACTAATACTAGAATGCCATCTCTATTATCTACACTGCGGTGCAAAAAAATGTTTCCTGTTACTGCGTGAAAATTTTATTTTCAAGAATATGCATCAAACAATCAGGCAACTGTTATCATCATGTGATAAATGTCAGCGCTGCAAAATCAACAACCATCCACTCAACAGTCAAGCCAAAGGAGTTAAATGCAGAGAGAAGAATGACCAGTTAGCAGTTGACATCATAGGTCCCTTACCGACTAGTGTAGGAAATACAAAATACATGTTAATTATTATTGACATATTTACCAAATTCGTTAAACTTTATCCACTGTAAAGAGCAACAACCAGAAGTATATTACATAAATTATTTCACCATCACTTTCCTAATTACGGTTTTCCTAAACGAATTCAATCAGATAACGGAACCCAATTTAAAAGTAACGAATGGATCAGGAAATTTGAATCCCACGGCATACAATTAATATACAGTCCAGTGTATCACCCCAGTTTTAATTTGGCAGAACGGCCAATTAGAGAAATAAAGCGCTGTCTCAGAACATATTGTTCACAGAATCATAAGAGATGGGTGAAATATGTACCTGTTATAAATGAATGTCTTAATGAAATTTACCATGAATCAACTGGATTCACACCAAACGAACTACAGTTTGGAACAAGAAATATCAGATTTTGGGAAAAATATGTATCAAACCCTCTAGCTGAAGAAGTACCAATCGAACACAAACTACTGATTGCAAGGCGTAAACTTGAAGAAAGTAGAAAGAAGAGATCTGATAAGATAAATGAAAAGAGAAAACCAGTTTCTCTCCAAATTAATGACCAAGTATTGGTAAAGTCCCATCACCTTTCTAAAGCTATAGCTGGTGAAACATCAAAATTATTTGAAGTGTACGAAGGACCATTCATAATTCAAGAAATCCTCGGGAAATCGACCTACCAAATTTCTGATTTATCCCAAGAGCATGTATATGGACCTTATCATATATCCTCTTTGAAGCCATATAAAAACTCGGTCAACAACGATACAGAAGATACTGAAGTTGACGCGTTGGGACCTGTGTGAAATTAATACTATTTCCCCAAATAAACAGTGCAACTATACACCCAGTGACATAGACACTTTTAATCAATACTATATAAACATTTTCCTATCAGGAGGGGATAATAATTTGTTAGTGGAAAGTATACCGCTATTCGGTACACAATTCATTAAATGTGTATTTCCAAAAAAAAAACTATGTCCTTTGACATTGAGTTAATATTTGCCATTGATCTAATGTTTCTCTATTGTTTGTTTATTGTATACTAAGAAACTTGTAACTTTGTTCGTTGGCTTAGCTTAAATACTACCTAACCCTAATGTTAATTTTGTTCTCTTTTTTTTCCTATTGTTTGTTTGTTAATTAAATTTATTAAATAGTATGTATGATCATCAATTAATTCACTCATTTAATGTGGTTCATCCTTCTCTTTAAGTATCACACATCTATATGTATCATTTGCTATTCATTCGTCATTGTATCGAAACCATGTTCATTTATTTCACATGATTTCTGAGGGGATATTGTAATGACTCATTTCATACGCCCATCTCACATTCATTTCAATACTTAGGCCTAATTTAATTTAGAACTTTATTAGTAATAATAATTAAGGAATAATTATTTATAAATTGTCTCAAATTTAACTACAAACAATAATAAATACAAAATCAAAATTAATCAAAATTCACCTTATTACATATAAAATTCAAAAGTTATAAAGTGAACTAAAGTCAGTGATACAGTGTGCAGGGATGATTGTTGAAGAGTGAAGAGAGCAGATATTTGAAAGGTGAAGAGGAGAGAGGGATCTGAAAGAAGTGAAGCAAGATTATTATTATAAAGAAACTGGTTACATTTATTCAGCAGTATTTGAAAGGTTACTTTATTAAATTCTTATTATCACTGAAGTACAAAGAAGCAGAAGACAGACATTGGGTGAGAAAATTCCTTTTAAGTTTAATAGTGATTCATTGGAAGAACATAAAACCCAGGAACATTCGATTTGGCTAATAATTCAATTTTAATATAATTAAAATTTAACAACAATTATTTTTCAAAATTACAATATCTTTTATAAAATAAAATACCCAATATTTCTATTTCATTAAGCCAGCACGACCACCCTGCCCTAAAAATTAAGAATTGTATTTAAAAATTTACCATTATTGTATCCTCCATCTTGTTTCAAAATTCAAACTTGTATGTCAATTAATTTATCATCATTAAAATTTCACATTTATATCATACTGAGTTATTTGTTATTTCTAACTATAATCATCAGAATACAAATTAAGTTTAACCATTTATTTAAAGTGTATAATAGTAATAGTATATTACAAGGAATGAACCCCACCAAACTCCAACAGTCATCTCCCACAGTAGACTAGACCTATAGAATTGCCCTTGCACCCCAGAATCTTGACATCTGTGGTTAGTGATGTGCCTGTGCCGCTCATGGACATCCATAGGGTTGCCCAGATTTAAGTAACACATATTTTTGCTGTGCCCAGTGGTAGATTCAACTGGAAGGTATAAACCAGCCAGAAGTGATCCCTACTGGGTCCATTACATCATTAGAAGAACTTTATAAATAATGTACAGAATAAAACTCAGCCTAAAAACACTCAAATGACATCATCAAACTTAAACGCTTGAAATCAGATGAAAATAGCTTGTCCCATGTATTTACAGCAGCATGCATATGCTGGTTCAATATAAACAAAATCATCAAATGTTTTATACATCTGAACCAAACCACTACAACACAGTGACTCTACCGACCTAGACCATCTTATAAAACCACATTAAAGGGTTCAAATGTAAATTCAAGCAATAACAGATTACAGTGTTAATATACTTACCAAGATCTTTAAATAAACTCATGGCACGATAGTGTTGCATTTTTGAAAGCAAAACAAAAAGGTCATCCACAGAATGGTTTTGATTTCCCCATGAAGTCAATAGCTCATCTGTGGGTGAATCTTTTCTGCGGATATATTGAAGGTACGTGTAATCAAATCCCATATGTTCACCACCTGATAAACATACATTTAGTTTTAAAATAACATTTTTGCTTACAGTAAAATTAATTCAGTATAAGATTTATTTGGCATGACATTAAAATAATAAAATTAGATGTTAAGGGCACAACACATTTTTATTTTCTCCAATTACAAAACATATGAGAAAGTATTGTGATGGTGCAGAAAATATGTTTAGGTGGAAATATTCATTGAATATACTGAGTAAGAAAATTGTGTTTTGTGAAAAAAAATGCATTTCTATATCCTAATAATATTATAAATGTGAAAGTGCCTTTGTTTGTTTGTTTTGCTTTCACACGAAAAATATTCAACCGATTGCACTGACATTTTTCATGGACATTCATACAGTCCCAGGGATAAATATGGGCTTATTATTATTTCAAAAACTTTCCGGGCAATGCCCCACTGATCTTTATAGTAGCGAAAAATTCCATCTTGGTCTCTAAAGCTATTATATTAATTAAGAGAATGTTACATTTTTGTTTTGAAAAGTTAATAGTTCATATTATTTTATGTTTGTTTATAAAAGATTAATAAATAACTTAGGAGTTTATACCACATAAGTACACACACACAGGAATCCATACAAGAAGAAGAACATACACCCATGCAATTTTGATAACTTACAATAAACATATATAAATCAATAGATTTTAAAATTAAGGAAAACTAACAACCTATTTTAGAGTTAAAATTAACATAAAAAAAATTATCATACATATAAGATAGAAACACATAAACTATTGTAAAATTGAATCATCAGATAAAAAAATATAATAATAATAATTTCTTTAGACCAAATACCACAGAATACATTAAATCTTAATATCAAGGAGATTGTTATGCAGAGTAAGTTTACAACACCTGGAGTTATAAAGTGAATTTAGATCAGCTGGTGACTTTACAATAATGGAATTTTTATTCTTTTGAATGATGGCTTAATAGGAGACTGAGAAAAAGCATTTCTCATCAAAGTTAATAAACATTTGAGTTATTAAATACAGTAATACTTTTATTATTTGTATTAAATTGGTGAATCTCGATTTTTGAATCCAAGAACAGAAAAGACATTTACTAGATGATGAACACTTGAATATTGGATGACAACCAGAACTCTCAGATCAGCAAAGATTACTACTACCAGTATTAAATCTACACTAAGCCGACAAGGATGATTGGAAGGTAAATAAGTGTCAATGGAACATACAAAGTAAAACTGGATTTGAACTCAAGTAAGATCTACCTAATTTATGATTCAAAATCTTTCAAAATTCAAACCCATTTTTGTATAAATTCAAATTTAACATGTACCTCAATTTTTCCTATGTTGGATATAATTTTTTTTATGTGCCCATGGCAGTATAATCCACGAAACCCTGTATGTGAAAAATAAACTCAATAGCAATTATTGTAAATCAAACGTTTATTTATTTATATCAATAGCTAGTTAAGCAAGGGCAAATTACAGGTTAAATAAATAAATAAAGCAAAAAAAGAAGAAAAATTTAACAAGAACATGTCTAATGTAATTACCAGTTCTGTGTAAACATTGTTTATTGTTTTCAATTTGTTGAAATTTATAGTGAGTACATTCTATAAGGAATAATCAACATTTTTCACATCGTTTTATATTTCAGCGATTAGGTAAGTACTCATTTACCTTAGAAATGTCTTAAAACATAAGATGGTCAAAATTTGACTCTGAAGACACCCTTTTAAGCAGTCGATAAGAACTATTCTAGTTCGCTGGACTGTGCTTTTGAACTAATGTACCAACTCCAGCTCTAAATGTTCTAAAATATTAAAAATATTTTTCAGTTTATAAAGAAACAAACATTTAAATAGTGTCATTATTAATGTACTTGTAGTTGATGGACTCGTTATAAAAGTAGAAGAAAGAGGAATAAGTCTAATATGCTAAGCTGATGATCTGGTGCTTATCGTGAAGGGAAAAAATAAAGACACACTGGAACGCCTCTCTCAAGAAGCCCTATACTTTATGAGCAACTAGTGTCAAGGGGGAGGTCTACGGATTAACCCATCAAAAGCAAGTATGATAACCTTTACCAGGAAAAGAGAGTTCGAGCTTGTACAGCCTGTTCTGAAAGTCATAAGTATAAAACATTCAGTTGCAGTCAAGTATCTAGGGGTAGGCTAGTTCTAGATAAAAGGCTAAAATGGAACCCACATATTGAAAACATATTATTCAAAGCAACAAAGGCCCTCGAGGCTTGTAAAAGACTCTTTGGAGAGAAGCCCAAAATGATTTATTGGATCTCAGAAGGTAATAATAAAACCAATGGTCACATATGCCGCTTTAGTGTGGTGGCTGAAAGAACAAAAAAACATTTGCCAAGAGGCTACAGAGTCTTCAAAGGTGAGCTTGCAAAAGCATCACAGGAGCAATTAGTTCCTGTCCAACTCTGGCAAGTGAAGCGGTACTGGGATACACTCCTCTGAGACAGGAGGTCAGGAAGACAGCCGTAAGTGCTATGAAGCTTCTGGAAAAAAGGTGATCAAGTCTACCTCCTCAGAAGGGCATATAAAAATAACTCAGAAGTTTCCTGAGGCCGAAATATTAACCTACGTATCAGAAAGTAAGGTTAAGAAAACTCCTTTGAAAAACCAAACCTAGTCTCTATTGAAGATAGGGAAAATGGAGTAATAAGGAGGCCTACTCTATTAAAGGAGCCCAGAAGTTTTACACAGATAGATCACGCCCTAACTCTAGGGCAGGATTTGGAATATATGGACCAGGAGTTAACTTAACATTGCCCCTGGGAAAACGCGCTACGGTCTTCCAAGCAAAGTCATGGCAACAGAATCATACACCAGAAGATTCATACAAATGAGGCCAAAAAGAGCACAGTTCTTAATCCTCTTTGATAGCCAGGCTGCACTAAACGTACTTGATGCCTGCTCGTTTGACTCGAAAGCAGTACAGGAATGTAAGAATTTTCCAGTGGAACTGGTAAAGAAGAACAGAGTTACACTCGGTTGGGTGCCGGGCAACAAGGGTATTCATGGAAATGAAAAAGCAGATACCCTTACCAAAATAGGTACAGAATCCCTAATGGTAGGGTCTGAGCCGGGCTGTGGAATAGCTTTCTCCTACAGCAAATCTCTTGTAAAAGATTGGGAAAATAGGATTAGATCCTTAAACTGGAGTAGGGTCTCAGGACTAAGACAATCTAAAATGTTTATCTCTCCTTATGCTAAAGAGTGGGTAGCTTGCCAGAAGAAAGTAAGGAGGATATAAGATTGATATTATGAATGTTGACATGACGTCCCTTAGCAAACGATGAAGGTGTGTCTTAGTCAGACTGATGAATGCAGACTCTGTGGAGAAGCAGAAGAATCAGCAGAACACATATGGCTATACTGTCCTGCAATCTCTAAAAGTAGGAAAAATTCCTAGTGGTGTATCTTCTCAGCCCCAAGGACATCAGAGAACAGGAGCCCTCAAATTTGATTGGCTTCTGTAAAAGTCTCAGATTCTGAGGGCACAAACATAAGTAAAGGAGGTGCAAAGGTCCTTATAGGATTACGTCCATATAAAGGTAACCGTCTCTCTCCCACAAATATATAAAAAAAGGTAGTTCCAAAATATTAACGCAAAAACGGCTTCTTCTGGTGTTTAAAATTGTTAACCATGCAGTTTGTTTTTGATGAGCGGAAACAAAAAAAAGTCATTGGGTGCCAAATCAGGGCTGTGTGGTTGATGACCCATCAACTCGACCTTCCAACTGGTTAAAAATGTAAAAATTTGTGAAAGCTTGCATTGTCATGATAAAGAATGATTCACCTCTTCTTTGACATTTTCAGAATTTCTCCTAACTTCTGGCAAACAAATAGTTGTATATCATTCAGGTTGACCATGTTATGTTGCTCTAATGCCAGTGTTGCCACATGCCCGGTAATGCCACAGAAACGGCCAACCATTTGCTTCTATGTGCTTCTTCTGCGAACATCTTTTGTTAGATTTGTCTCATCTTGTAAGATCCACACAGTTCATTGCTGTTTTGTTTCAGAATCATCCATGATTCCCTAACCTAAGCAGATTATATACCGAACTTTTGATGGATTTTAGCAAATTTTTCCAACATTTCAACACACACCAGTTAATGTGAGTCTTCTTTTGAGCAATGGTCAGGTCAAGCGTGGTCCAATGGGAACAACATTTTTTATGGCCAATTTATAATGTAGTATCTTGTTGATGCTTGTCATTCTACGACTGATTTTGGACGGCCTTCATGGATTTCGTCCTGGAGTGAACATCAGCCACGTTTGAACTCATTGTACCATTTTTTTACAGTGCTCTACCACGGGGCTTCATTGCTATATAATATATTAAGTTCATTGTTGCATTCTTTGTTGTGATAATCCATGTTAAAAATCATGAAAAATAATTGCACAAATGAGTTCACAGGTCAATTCCAGTTTTACTAGTGTCTGCACTTTTCAATTAACTGCAAACAACACTAATAGAACTCACATAAAAAATGTTGTGATTGAGATTATGTTCAACAATGTAAAGTTTACACCGGATATGCCAGCTGATAATCAGAAACGGTCAGTTTTGTTAAGGTCGAAAATAACATAGCAAACCTCATAATATAACAGTTACGTTCAAATAGAGTTGTTATATAATAAAAACTCCAAAGTGTTCTACCACGGCAAAGCAGGCTGATAGCACCAAGATGCTGTAGCAATAATTTGACCGGAAGAGGATTTATTTATTTTAATATAAGTTGTATTAGTAGAATATAGTAAATAGTTTATATAGGTTAAAATATCTTACCTAACTCTTCCCACTTGTCACCGGCATCCAAGATCCTACACAAGGGCTTTCTAACAGAATATGGTAATTCATATACAAACATTTTCCGTGACATGTTTAAAAATCTGAAAAAAAAAACAAAAAGTTATCCATAATAAGAACACAAGATTTAAAACTATATGTTACAGTTTTAGATTTGGTACCTCTTAACTGTCAGACTTGCAACTGTTAAATGGATGTCTGGCAGGAAACAGACATTTGGGAATTCCATTCTTAAATTTATTTGTTTTTTTAACAGATCCTATGATCCACTCAGTTTAATTTCATTCTTTACATGCGCATAACAAATATTTTTCAAATTCTATTTCAAAAATGCACAAAAGCTTGGCTCAATAATATATAACAAATCTCAGAATAAGATTGGCAATGAATGGTAATTTTCATGATTTTAAACACAATGATGAAACAACGTCCAATAATGAATAAGAACCTTATACACATTTTTACATGATAAACACAATTTATTTTCAGTTTCCTAGCAGCTATTGTTATCAAAAATACACCATACAATATAAAAATATCCCGATCTCGTACCTTGAAGACCAGACATATGGTAGGTCTGTAATGTGCGCAGTAGTCAATCGCGCATCTTCCCCCTACAAAATTTGTTATTGCCAAGTTCAAGTAGTTTGTGCTGAACTGGTTGCATAAACATAGCCGCATCTATTGATTCTCCCACCAAATGTGTGTTGAGGTGTGTTATTCATTTCCCACAAGCAGAAGTGAATAGTACACCAGAAATTTAGTGGAGAATGTGCCATGTTTACGGAGAAAACTTTATAAGCGATGGTACTGTACGTTAATGTTTAGTGATGGCCGAACTAATGTGCACGATGAAGAAGGTCAAGGACACAAGTCTGTCGCTAAAAACGACCTTGTTAAACAAATTGACAAAGGTCTTAGAGAAAACTGTAGATTCACAATAAATGCTTTGTCTTTGGAATTTCCAAAAGTGTCAATATCTTCTCTTTACTCTATTATTACAGACGAGTTAGGTGCCGAAGATGTTGACTGACACCCACAAAAATTGCTCCAGTTTTGACATTCCTTGAACCTGATACTCGGCCAACTTTAAACTTTTGACGTGATTCACACACAACACATTCACTCATGTTTTCTCTGTAAACACAGTACATTCTTTGATGGATTTTTTATGCATTATATCCTTCTGCTTGCAGGAAAAGAATAACACAGTATGAAGAACACGAAAATATAAATTTATAGAAACAAACATGATAGAATGAAAAAACAACTCTTTAATTACAAAATTACAAACTTACAAGCATTTCCAGGTATTGTGATCGGTATTGTTGTCGCTGTTATCTTATCTTTCTCGAGAATCCCGATTATGGCAGGCCACGCGGCATCACATGATTTACACGGTACATAATTGCCTTTCCATTACAATTCAATTTATATTTCTGATCAGCCCCTCTAGAATTTGATATTTTACTGATAGGTACTATCTCAAGGGATGTTTTTCTTTCGTTGACATCAGCACGGGGCAGCACATGCCGAAGCCCGCGCTGATGGCCGGAGGCACTCGCATTTTGGGTGGCGGAGTGTTATCAAGAATAAAAACAAGTTTTGTGTGTTTTTTCAATAAAGAGTTTAGTTTTTGTTTGGTAATGGTTGTTTATGTTGAATTTTTGTGTTTGGAGAAATGTAGGGGTAAAACACGGAAGTATAACAAAGCGACGCACCAACTGAACGGGCGGCGAGACACTGCAATCACGTTATCTACTAGACTGCTCGACTTTGACCTCTGTCTGAGGATGGGGAGGGGTTTGCGATAAGACAACTCCTGTTTTATATTGACGAAATATTGTTCTACGCTAATCTAGTAATCAGTAGAAGCAAAATGTCAAGTAACGATTCATGTCTGGGTGTGGTCGGTATAATCCCAAAGTACCGGAAAAGGTCTCGTTTATTCACGTGCTCTCGAGGTGCACAACCAGACACGCAAACCAACATTTGTATTCCAACTTTATCATTTTGGTGCCTACTTATTACGCATTATTATTCAATAAACTATATATTAAATTAATCAGTGAAACACCACAATTAAGTAATTTGGTATAATATTTGTCCTACTTAAGTTTTATTTTCTATAGCAAAGTTTTATTAAATAGATGAATGCAAAATCAACTAGTGACTGGTCATTCAACATTAGAGAAACATTTTTTTAACGAATAGTCACTAGTCATCAAACAGATGGAGGGTTAATGTCAACTTTTAATTCTTCATATCAGATGTTTTTAGGTATAACAGTTTGTTTATGTGCCGGTTAAGTTGTCACTCTACTTTGAAAGCATGTACAGAACACTCGTACATCAATAGCCCACCAAAAGAAGTAGTCACTTCAACAAGGAGCGACAAGTTACCTCTCACTAGCACAGTCACTGAGCAGAGAAACACCCTCCCCTGACAACAAAATGGCTGTGATAAACCTGCTCCCAGTGGCTACAGAGCAATACATTCCTTGATGCAAAAGTTTTTTCCCCATGCAAAACATATTCATAGCAATAGAAGTAGTCACTTCAATATATTACTGGCAGAATTTTGAGTGACATAAAAGGTACATAGTCTATATCAAAAAAATTAACAATTTCAAAAGAGAAGAACAATTACTGAAGCGGACAACAGAATAAATGACATCACCTGAATGTTATTAAATTAACCTATTTTAACAAAGATAATCTATGTTATTTTCCTCAAAGTCAACTAGATAAATTATATTATCATAACCACACACTTGCACTTCATGATTTGGTGCACCTGGAGAGACTTATCAACTAACTAATTATAAGCAATAGTTATACAAATATAATGAAAATTCATTAAACACAATATTAACAAACTAGCCTACCTTCAATAACGACAATTTACAAACTAGGTATACTAAATTTTTATTTTCCTTGTTTACTTCTTCTCATAACTTAGAATTTTTTTCTTGTTGAGTACAATAAAGACGGGCTTGCTCAAAAACACATGAGCCCTCACAACACATATTTATTAATTCATTTATCGTCAACTTGCCTTTAACTTTCTTCAAACATGCCTTGCAGTGACGGATTAACAAATAGGCCTACTATGCCTGGTCGTAAGGACCGCAACTCCTATCTTGTTTATACTGTTATCAGTAAAATGTACCGCATTAATCTTTTTTGCTGTATATACACACAATGTAATTAGGCCAATGAGACAGTTAATTACGACTTACGGCGCTTGGTTTTCAGTTTTTAAAGTTATTTTAGATGTTGCGGACCAATCGGATGTCACGCAGTGACTAGTACCGGGGCCAGAGTTACTCCAACGTATATGCATATAGGCTACATATTAGACAATTACGGAAAGAATAGAGTTTTATTTAACTCTTCTAGACAACAAATCCAAATGTAAATTTCGTGCCAATTTTAACTACGATATCTAAAAGCTGTTTTGTAATGTTATTTTTATGATAACTATTGACACGATATCAAAATAGCCACGATAGTTTAGCCCCTAGCGGCAATAGAGTAAAACGTCATTTTCTAGAAAGATAGCCCTCGTATTAAATTATGATAAACAAATGTCGGGGCTACTTATATCTGGATTCAGGTTAATTTCAGTCAATACCGTGACATCATATACACAAGAAGCAATGAATTTCTTTCAGCCTTGGATAATAGTGAGCAACACATTCACATTTTGATCATAATCCAGAAAACTTTGTTTCATTCGAAAATATGCATATTTCTAAAATCTAATCTAAATTTTGAGCTTCTTACTGAATATATCTTTTCATGAATTCAGTAACAGGCTCTTATTCCTTAAAGCTGATTTTAAATGGCATACAATTAATCGGGGAAGTTATTTCCATGCAAAAACATTAAAAGTGTTTTCCAATTTTTGGGAATTCAGGCATAGTTCAGAGTCTGTACAAGTTTCTCATAATGGCTTACACGAGTATCACATCTTGTATTTTGACACTCCTTCGGGGTATAAACAGCGAATCGAATTTGAATTAAAATTGTTTAATTGAAGATTATTAATATTGGCTTCAATAAATAATTATGGCATAAATAATGTGCTTAGCTTCTAGTAGCTGAGGTAAATCGAATAGTGAAAGCGCAATCGAATTCCACACTGATGGCCATGAGCATTTCCGATCAGCACATTCGCAACCTCAGATCACGTGTTAGATCATCCAACATGATCTGAAGTCTTTTGTTAACTACTGTGAGATTCATTTTTTTAAACTTTACGTCATTTGAGGCATCAGATAAGTTGTCGGGATTTTTTTTAAATCTTGGAAGATAAATCCATTGATATTTCATTTGACAATTTACATGGGGAAGCCAACAGACAGTATATTTGCATTACCATTTACGGTGGTTATGGTTTTTTTTAACTTAGCGTCCTTAACGAATGCTACATGAAAGCATCTTTTAAAGAATTTGTCACAACAAAGTCCCTTTTCAGAGTCCAGTACTTTTAAGCAGACATACATCACTCACGTATCAATAGTTGAATTTCCTGTTTATTATAGGACAAACCTCAAAAATCACTGCCACATTTAACACTCCTTCCATTTAGCCCTAGTTTTATTTATTTATTTTTGCTATGTTGATATCGATTGAAAGTTCTGTTGTTCGGTAATCCTTTACCTATTCGAATGATTATACTATAGAGGATTAAACTAAGTTATAAAAAAATGATAACAGGCTTTCTTACTATGAGTCTGCTTGCGAGTGTTATCAATCTTTTGTTTTTGTTATGCGGATGCTGTGCTAGTGATAATATAACCTCAATTTCCGAAATGTCAAATAAATATTTTTGCGTTACAAACGAGTAATTACTTTATTTTACCTTCTAGTTTGGGTGAAATCAAAGTGGGATACAACATTTACTTTCAGCTATTAAAACTTCTTGTTTATCATTCATTATAGTTACAAAGAAACGTCAATCCAAGAACTTGTGCTATCTAAACCTCTGTAATAAGCAAAATAGGTTTTACGTAAAAATAACTATTTTAAATGGAGGAATCAAGATCTTTTTTAATTCAATTTTCAAAGCGCCCAAAAAGGAATGTGTTCACAACTGTTGTTATTTTAGGAGGAATAATAATAGCTTTTTTATTTGCTTACACAGCTTTTGGAGAGGACCATGAGAAGATATCATTAAAACAAGCAAATATTGTAAGTAAAATTTTGGATAAGAATTTTTGCATGACTTTAATACTTTGAATGCCAAGAGCCTTATTGAGGGGAAAGGGTGAAGCACTCAGTGCCAAGCACTAATTTGAGATTTGTGTAGTGTTTCACCATTTCACAACTTTTCTTAAAAATAAACATGATTTCTGTTTTATTGGTAGGTGGAAAAGTAGGCTAGGCTGCAGTTTCGTAAGAAGCCGGCAAAACAATTGATTGTAGCCTAATTATTGATAAAAATAAGATAAAATCGTCAACTGTATAATATTGATGTTACAATAATTGACTGCAGTAAAAAAAATGGCCACCAAGACAATGGAATCAGCGAACCAAATTATCAATTTATAATACCTAAACTATTGAAGGTACTTTGGTATTATCCAGAGGCCACTCTGTCCCCATCTACTACTTGTTTTTATGTAATATAAGTAGGTTTAGATTAGGTTATCTTATGATTAGTGCTACCACAGTTAAAGTTAACCTTTATGGGGCTCATGTTATCCAAGATTGAATTTGGAAATACTTGAATACTATTTCCAGGAATGGTTTTCTTTTTTCAATAAATGTGTGGGGTTGCACTAAAGGCGCCATTAAAGTCCACACTGATAGCCAGGGGCATTTCCGATCAGTAGGTACTTTCCCAACCTCAGATCACGTGTTAGATCATCCAACATGATCTGAAGTTGGAAAAGTGACATATGGAAATAGTGATATTAAGCTAAATTTGTTAATATCAATATTTTGATTTGCTATTGCAGGACTATTCGTGATTTTTATAATTGATTGATTTTCCGGTCTCATGAATAACAAGGTAGAACAGAGAAATAATGTGCTATTTGATAGTTTACAGTTTCAGTACAAATTTTTGGAATGTGATTGGTATGAATAAACTAAGTACTGTATTTAAGTTTCCTAGTTTATCATTATTATAATTTCTGTTTTGTGTCAAAATCTGTGGTCACTAAATCCTTAAAGTGAATTACACCTTTAAATTTAATAAAATGTTCTTCAAGCCTTATTAAGTTATTTATAAATACATAAGTTACTCTTACATTAGCTCAAGTAAAATCAATAAATTAAAAGATTTTTAATAAAAGACTGTAATTTAATTATATTTTACTTTTTTGTTAGATTTTTCGTCATGGAGATAAGACTCCTACCTCAGCGTATTCAAATGATCCTTTCAAGGAAGCTATATTCTGGCCTGAAGGTTGGGGCCAGTTAACAAAGGTTTGTTGTATGCTTTATTCAGAAAATGTATAACTCTTTGTTTACCAAAAGTACACAACAGTGTGTGATTGAAGCTGGGAATTTTCTGCTTTTAACACTTTCCATTCTAGTTAGGTCTATATAGGATCTGTTTTTCCTATCAGTTCAATTTATACTAGGGTTAAATTTTACATTTCACGTGTTTACCTTGATCAAGCAGAGCAACATGTTTTCTAATTCATTTCTGGAGGTGTGATAAATTAATGTAATATATATATATATATATATATATATATATATATATATATATATATATATATATAACAGATATGTTAGCTTAATAGATTTATGTTAACTTAATTAACCTTTTCTAAAAGATTTTCATATTATTTTTTACAGACTTTTATAAAAAATACAAGAAGATTTTTATCACAATTTCAAATCATACGAAATTTGGAGTGAGAACTTTAAAAATCAATTAAGATTTTTAGTTAGCTGATCTTTGTTTCTAGTTATATAGGTAATTAATTGTATCTGAAATTTTCATGTATTAATTATGGTTTAGAATTGAAATACGAGAAACTAATTACTTCCAGGTTGAAATAGACCAATGTTAATTTTTATTGCAATAGAGTTTGTAAAATCTTCAATAACATCATAGTCATCATCATAAATCTTCACATTCACGCATTCATTTACAAGAGACAAGCTTAATTTAAATATTTTTATCTTAACAGTTCAACAATTAGATGGTCTTCATTTGTAAAATTACGTTGGGAGTGATGAGATTTAATTTTATCAGGTAGAATATCCCAAGTATTAGGCTTGACATATTATTAATTTGTCTTTTGCTTTATTTATTTATTAACTCATTCTTTACCCTTGCTTAACCCTTTCCGGGCCAGGCAGCAATATATTGCTGCCATAGATCGCGTCTGATAAGTGCCAGGCGGCAAAATATTGCCATCGGTGACATACGCGAAAAGCGCCAGGTGGCAATATATAGTATCCTTGATATCCGTAGTTTTCTTAAATAAATACGACGTCAAATGATTAAAGTTTTATGTTTTTTTTATTCCCTGGTATATTTGTAAATAATTAATATGAATATAATTTTTATTTTGGAGGTGTATGCATTTTTATTTCGAAAATTTCACGTGACATAATCAGCAGACTCGATCTTTTGTTGTTAATTCTTTATGCTTTAGTGTAATCGTATCGTTGTATGCTGGATTCTTCTTCATTATTTTATTTTGTGGTTGTAAATATTAGTAGTGTTAGTTGTTATCTGCTTAGCTATTGTGTGTAGTAGTTACAATGACTGACAATTTGTGATCTCACGGGAGTGAAATTGTAAATAGCACATTATTGTAAATAGAAAAAGTGTAAATAAATTTAAAATAAAATTGTGTAAATATTTCTTGGTAAATAGTGTTTTTTTAACTGTATTGAAACTGTTTATGGATCCTACAATCATCTGTTTACCGGTACATCCATAATATGAATATTTATTTTAAGTGTCTTGCAATGTAAGAGTCAGTTGCTTTGAACACTTATAAAATGTTGCGAAGTACAATTATGCGTATTTATACAAAATGTGTCATAAAAAATTTATTTATGAGAGAAATAACACACAATTTTTTATGGTTGTTGCTTTCTAAATATATACAATATAATAAAATAGCTTCCCACTGTAAAATTATTTTTCCTTTTTTAGTTATTTGCAAAAAAAAATAAAAAATGTTTATATAATCTATTAAAACATTATTTTTTAAATTTTAAATGACTTAAAACTATATCTATATATTTTTTTCTTGATAGTATATATCTATACGAGTAATTTGGTGAAACTTTTAGATCATTCTCTAATTTTTTATGAAAAATTATAAATTTTAATCTAAGAGACTGCAAAATCGCCAATTTTAGCCTGGCACTTTTGACTAGTCACAAGGGAATATGAGATGTGAAAAAATTTTGCAACATCTCATATTTGGTCCTGGCCCTGAAAGGGTTAACTAGCTATTGATATAAATAAATAAACGTTTGATTTAAAATTATTATTGAGTTTATTTGTCACATGTATGATACAGGGTTTCGTGAATTATACTGCCATGGGCACATAAAAAAAATTATATCCAACATAGAAAAGGTTTTGGTGCATGTTAGGTTTGCATTTTGAAAGATTTTGAATCATAAATTGGGTAGATCTTATTTGAGTTCAAGTCCAGTTTTACTTTGCGTGTTCCATTGACATTTATTCATCTTCCAATCATCCTTGTCGGTTTAGTGTGGATTTAATACTGGCAATGTTGATCCTTGAAGATTTGAGAGTTCTAGTTGCCATCCAATATTCAAGTGGTCATCCTCTAGTAAATGTCTATTCTGTTCTTTTACAAAAATCGAGATTCACCAATTTAACACAAGTAATAAAATGTATGACTCTATTTAATAACTCAAATGTTGATTAATTTTGTGTTTTTTAAATAAATTTCTTGATGAAAAAAGGTTTTTCTGTCTCATATTAAGTCATGATTCAAAAGAATAAATTCCATTACTGTAAAGTCACCAGCTGATCTAAATTCACTTTATAACTCCAGGTGTTGTAAACTTACTTTGCATAACAATCTCCTTGTTTTTGATATTAAGATTTAATGTATTCTGTGGTATTTGGTCTAAATAAATTACTTTATTTTGTCTGATGATTCAATTTTACAATAGTTTTATGTATTTCTATCTTATATGTATGATAATTTGTTTTATGTTAATTTTTACTCTAAAATAGGTTGCTAGTTTATCTTAATTTTAAAATCTATTGACTTATATATTTTTATTGTAAGTTATCAAAATTGTATGGGTGTATGTTCTTCTTCTTGTATGGATTCCTGTGTGTGTGTGTACATATGTGGTATAAACTCCTTTAGTTATTTATTAATCTTTTATAAACAAACATAAAATAATATGAACTATTAACTTTTCAAAACAAAACTAATAATTTGATGGATATTTCTCATATATAATTAGGTGGTGAATAGGTCAATCTATGACATAGGATAGACATTATGTATAGTATTCTTGAACAGGGACATCAAGCAAACTGTGAAGTGACAACATTGACAACAATCTTATGTGTAGAATGCTTGGTTAGACAGTAAGAATGTGATAGCTGAACCTGAACATTGTTTCTCAGAAAGGCTTGCAGTTCTTGCAGAATCTGGGAGAACTTTTGTGAGTTCGGTATGGCCAGTTTGTGGGTCCATACTCTCTCTGATGGCTGTGAAATGACCTTGGACAGTGTCGACTAGAGTGTAATACTTGAAAATTTTCTTTTTTGAAAGGCAAGAAGCAGATGTACCAGTTGGGAGAACTTTTGCGAGTTCGGTATGGCCAGTTTGTGGGTCCATACTCTCTGCAGACTGTGAAGTGACAGCATTGACAACAATCTTATGTGTAGAATGCTTGGTTAGACAGTAAGAATGTGATAGCTGAACTTGAACATTGTTTCTCAGAAAGGCTTGCAGTTGTACAATCTGGGAGAACTTTTGCGAGTTCGGTATGGCCAGTTTGTGGGTCCATACTCTCTCTGATGACTGTGAAATGACCTTGGACAGTGTCGACTAGAGTGTAATACTTGAAAATTTTCTTTTAGAAAGGCAAGAAGCAGATGTACCAGTTGGGAGAACTTTTGCGAGTTCGGTATGGCCAGTTTGTGGGTCCATACTCTCTGCAGACTGTGAGAGTTGACAGCAGTGATCACGACCGCTGTCTACAGAGTGCCGGAGCATTGCTAGCAGGCTTCTTCCCTCCACAGGGTGATCAAATATGGAACAGTAAACTGTTATGGCAGCCGGTACCCATTCATGCCTTGCCACTTAATTCAGATAAGGTATGAATCCTCCAATAACGTATTATAGTAAAAGGGAATTTACTAACTTTTGTCTTAGAAGGAACAGGTTTTTTATTTGGAAAATGAGTCAATCTCAGAAATGATATTTGTTTCCTTAATATAGTGTGATATCTAATCAATTCACTGACATAATTTACTGTACTACATTAACTAACTATGTTTATAATAATCCACATATATTTATTATAAGTTTATTTTGATTTAACTCCCTTACTTACCCATCTTAGCCATTTATCCTATACTATTTTATTGTTAATGTATGTGCAATATTGAATTACATTTTTAATATTTTTTTCACTCATATATAATTCATTTTATCGGTTCTGGAAAATACTTCTATACAAATGTTGATTAAATTTTAAATTTATTAAAATTTAATTATTTTTCTTCCCTAAAACCAGTTATAGTATAGTGCAAGGTGACAAAAAGAAATTAGTTATTTGATCAGCTGCTGTCTACTTCCCTTTACATTGTCGAGAAAATCAAATCATTAACTGTTTCCTAAAGATCGTCATGTCCCTCCTGACTTCCACCACAATAAAAGTTACTACTTCCTTTCAATAAAAATTGACATTCTAATTTTGTAATGTCGAAGCTAAGGTAAATAAAATGCAAAATTTTAACGAAAGTCTTTCTATTTTATGAATGGTTGTATACTTTTCAACTCATCAAAATAAACAGTTTAAAAAAATACCAGTGTCAGGTTTTACTTGATACACATAAAGGAAATCGTTAAAATGAAACTTATGGTATCATTATGGAAATTTTGGTTGTGTTAATTGTGTATCATTGCCATAAATAGTGTTAAAGATAATTATTAATGTAGAAAATATCTCCTTTCAGTTGTAATTAATTTAAATTCTTTCGGATTTCTGTTTAAAGATTAATCAACTTTTAACAGTTATACACGCATATTTGAGAGGAAATTTACAGTTAAAAAAATGTTAGGCCTACATCTAAGTTTGTGTATCTTTTCAGTTGATAACAATGAGAGCTCCATGTCCCCTTTACAATGAAGAACAGAGAAGTTCAGACAAAGTTTTGGCAGCATCTTATGATGACAAAGATCTTTACAAGTATTTAAGTGAACACTCAGGACAAAACGTCTCAACTCTACTTGATGTTGAGACACTTTTCAATATATTAGAAATAGAGGTATGTATGAGTCTAGTGCTGTATGTAATACTTAAGTACAAGTAGAATACTTGATGATTATATTACATCATTCCCACACAAGAATCATTCCATACTAACTGACCTCACACCCTTACAGCTGTGTTGTTCAGTTTTTGCTATCTACTAAAAATGCAGAGAGTACAGATTATATAATTGGTTCCTCAGAAAACACTAGTCTTGCAGTAGTATAGAATGGAAGGATTGCTGATTTAGTTTTTATTTTTTGCATTTAATTTTGCAATGTAATTATTTTTATGCAAATGTATTTCATTAGGACCTGGTTGTGAGTTGTTGGGTCCCTGTTTTACGATCTCAAGCAGGCATAATCAGTTCCACAGACAGTGTTGAACCAGCTATATCTGCCCCTCGCTCCCCAATGCTACTGCTCAAAAACCCTCATGCCAGTCCAGTTCTCATATCAGCTGATAATGTTTACATCCTTATTTCTTTCCTTAATATTTTAAGCAGCTCAGATTATCTAGGCTGTAGTCACTGAAGTGCCATATATGTAATATTATAGAGATCTTTGACCCTCAGGAGTACATCAAACAGAGTACCTTGCAGACACTACCAGTGTCACTTTATGTAACCAAACCAATGAAAATATGGTTAGTGTAAACATATTTGATCCTGTTAAAATTAAGTAAGTGGAAAAAATCATTATCAATTTGAATATTAGTTTCTCGTGTGGCTGGGACGATATTTCAAATTTTCCACTAAAATGATCAGTGAAGGTAGTTGAGTTCGATATTGACAGTCACTGCAACATTCCCAAGCAAACTAAAACTTTTCTAAATAAAACCTATATTAAAAAAAGGTTCAGTTAAAGAGATCTCTAATTATCATCCAATCTTTTAAGTAACGTATTAAAAGTATTAAAGAGATCAATTGGTTGTAAATTGACAAATTTCCTAGGAAGAAACAATTTATTGTGTAATGAGCAATTTTTATTTTGAAAAATAAAAGCACTGATTTAGCTGTAACTTCTTTTTTTGGAAGAGTCATGTTCGCTTTGGATAGATCGCAGCTAACGGCTTCTGTCTTCTGTGATGATTTGTCCAAGGCCTTTGACTGTGTTGACCCCCATATATTATTACATAAATGAAATATTATAGGAATAAATGAGGTTGCACTAAAAATCATTAAATCATATCTTTCTAACAGGTTCAATTGTTACTGAAACCTCAAACAAATTTAAATCAAGATGGTAAATGGTGTTGTTTGCCATTCCTGAAGACTCCATTCTGGGGCCAAACCTTTTGCAGATAACAGAAATATTCTCATAACAGAAAACACATTTAAAAAATTAAGTTTGTCTATTAGTAAAACTCTGGAGGAACTGTCAAATTAGTTTAAACTGAATGGGCTCGCCTTAAATCAACAAAAAACAAACACCATACATTTTAAGGTAAGAAATCATACTTGTAATAAGCTGACTGAGACCAATTGTAATAAAGTTGATACACATAAGATTTTGGGAGTATTTATTGATCAGAACTTAAATTAGAAATCACATATAAGTTATGTAGTAAATAAATAGTTCACTTTTATATTTGAATTCAAGGTTTTATTAATTACAGTGTCAATTGAAACACAGAAAGTTGTGTATTATGCCTATATACAGTACAGTCAGTTTTGAAATATGGTATCATTATTTGGGGAACCTCACCTGATTTAAAAAAAGTAATAATGATTTTTCAGTAGTAATGGCAAAAAACCGTAATCGGTTTTTTTACGTCAAACGTCTTAGTATAACAAGAAAGCTATGTAGGCTTTAAAATTTTGCAAACAAAAAATTATTTCATTATGTTTTTTTCAATTTTTTACTGTGTACCCCAAGGCGTACCTTACAACAATGAATTTACATTAAAAATTAAGCAGTTGTGTGCCTAACAGGATACACGATAGTCTGAGGTATTTATTTAAGTGCGAGATCAAATTTATCAAACCACCAAGACAAGCAAAGAAACCCACACTGGGTACAGCAAAAACCGATGTGTCACTTAAATCTGGGCAACCTTATGGATGTCTAGGAGCGGCACATCACTAACCGCAAATGTCGAGATTCTGGGGCGCAAGGGTAGTTTGATAGGTCTAGTCTACTGTGAGAGATGACTGTTGGAGTTGGTAGGTTTCTTCTGTCAAAGGTTCTTGCCAGCCTAGACATAAGGGTGTGCCACCCCCTGCCTGCTTTGGCTGTGGCTGGAGAGGCTGATTCAGAGCTGGCTTTCCCTTCTTCTGAGGGGACATGACTTGAGATAATTAATTGCCCTAAATTTTTTCTCCTACCCCCAACCTTACCCATCCAGAATATCTTGTCACTCTGTAAGCGGCACAAAGGTCCTTATAGGACTGTGCAGTTTTCTAAGTTTCTTGTCCTAAGAGAACAATAGAAAAACTAATTAGCACCATCACCCCTGGAGGATTGACTTCTGGCTTTATCTACCTTTTAGTTGAACCTTCCACTGGGTACAGCAAAATCCCATGTATTACTTAAATCTGGGCAACCTCATGGATGTCCAGGAGCGGCACATCACTGAATGCAAATGTCAAAATTTTGGGGCGCACGGGTAGATTGATAGGTACATTCTGTACAAATGTCACGTGCAATAAATAATTTGATTTGATATAATAACTGTTCCTTAACCCTTTCACTGCCAACGTCCTGTTTTAAGGACGTTGTAAAAACTTTACCTAAACTGCCAACGACCTTAAAACCGGACGTCGGTAATCTACGCCTAAACTGCCAGCGTCCTTTTTTCCGGACGTTTCGTAAAATAATTAATTAATAATATAGAAGTTCACATAATTGTCTTTTATTTGTGTTTACTGTGTTCAGAATGAAGCACAGAATACGTAACACATGTTGTAAAGTAATATTCTATTAACAGATGATTTACATCAGCTGGTATAGTTGGCATTTGTGCCGCTAGTAGCGCTGAGTGCAAACAGCATGGTCACCGAGTGAGCTTTGGTTATCGTGTTTGTATACATTTGAATCAGAGTAATTAATGTGGTTTATTTGTTGTGTACGAGTGTAATGTGATAATATATTAAATATGAAGAGGTCTCGATCTCCCGTAAGTGAGGGAACTATCAGAAACATTATTGAAGAAAGACTATTTGAGTGAACAGTTTTGTCAGTGACATTTCCAACCTCGGCCATTCTTCAGACAGCAGTTCTGATGTTGATGATACGGACGTAGACCCCGATTTCGATCCCAATGAAGCTGGAACATCATCAGGTAATCGTGGACTTGGGCTAACCCATAATTTCAGTCGGTATATTTCTGATTCCGATTCTGATGGCAGTGACAATGACGACCCAATTAGAAATAGGCAACATATGCAATCTAGGCCTAGGCTACCCGCTCATCCTATTGGCCTAAATGAGTCAGAAATGCCCCTAATGAAGAAATAAAACACTTCTAGTGAATCAGAGGATGAAATGGGATGGATTGAGGTTACGGAAGCTAATGATCATTTGCATAGACCAGACCAAATTTTTAGTTTTCATGAACTTCCAGGCCCAAAACATTGCCCTGAAAAAGACTCACCCCATGCTCTTATTTCAAACTGTTTTTCACGGATTCTCTAATTGACATAATTAGTTCAGTACACTAATAAGTATGCCAGAGAATTTATTGAAGCTAACCGTGACAAGCTAAAAAGGCACAGCCGAGCACAAGTCTGGAGATCAGTCACTCCGTCAGAAATATATGCCTTTATTATCGTTTTGATAAAATATGGGAATTAAAAAACATGCCTAGTATTGAGTCCTATTGGTGGACCTCTCAAAGTCAAATCATTCCCTGGTTCTCCCGTATGTTCACCAGAAACCGCTTTCAGGCAATTTTGCAATTTTTCCACCTTGTTGACACAAGAAACCTGCCAAAAACCAAATGAAAATGGATATGATCCCTGTACTAGGTTCAAACCTTTAGTCGATCACATGAATCGTGTTTCAAAACTTCACTTCACACCTGGTCAAAATATATCAGTGGAGATGGAGTATGATTGCCACAAAATCCCATTCACAACTTTTACAATACATGCCAAGAACACCCATCGCTGGGGTGTGAAGTTGTGGATGCTGTGCGAAGCAGCATCACACTACTGTGTTAGTTTATTTGTTTACCAGAGAGCTGAAGGTGAATACAAGAGTTTGATAACCAGGAGAGGTTTGGGGTTTTTCAGTTGTAGACACTCTCATGAAAAAAGCTAATCTTTATGAAAAAGGTTACCACATTTACATAGATAACTTTTTTTCGTCTACTAAACTGGCAAAATATTTATACAAGAAAGGTACATATGTAACAGGTACACTACGTCACAACCGAAAAGGCATTCCTGAACAAATGAAGACAAAATTTTCAGTTTGTGAAACTAAGTACATGAGGAGAAATCCTCTGATTCTACTGGGTTACCGTGAAAAAAAAGAGCCAAAAAAAAAGCAGGTATTACTACTATCAACCAGTGGCAAAGCTGAGTCCGTAACAAAATCCAAGAGAAGAGGTAACAAAATACATATTTCTACAAAGCCTTCCATTATAAGAGCATATAACTCATTTATGGGAGGAGTTGATGGGTGCAGACCATGCTGTACCAGTACCAGGATGACCGAAAAAATATGAAGAAGTTCTGGAAGAAAGTAGCCCTCAACTTGTTTGGTAGAATGATGCTCAATGCATACTTACTGTATAAAGTAAACACGACAAAGCCTTTAAGCCATTTAGATTTTATAGCATCAGTTGTAGAGGAAATGGGCAGGGAGTGGATACAAGAGCAGGAAAGCAGACATGGACCCAGACTCGGCCCTAATCCGAGAGGTACTCCAACCAACCGAGGTGGTGGTGATGCAGATTCAAGCAAGTTTTTGAAAAAATTGAAAACAATAAAGAAAAAAAACTGCTGTGTGTGTAGTGCTGCCAGTACAAAGGCGGGTGGTAAGAGGAAAAAGTCTACGTACCAGTGTACAAAGTGCAAGAAGGGATTGCACACTAAGTGCTTCCCATTTCACTCGTGCTAAATTTGCTAACATGGATTCTTTTGTAAATATGACAAGAATGATTGTAAATAGCCTAAGAAAATATTCTAAGAACTATTTTTAAGTTGAAAAGAATAATAAAGCAGTTTAGAGTTGAATAAGACAATAACTTGGTGAAGCAGTTGTTACAGTGTGGTTTTTCAGATTGCCTTTAAATTTTGTGAGTTTGTAATAAGTCATAAAAACACTCATAAAAACTATAATTTTAAAGATATTTACATAATTTCTTTTTTAATTTGTTAAAAATAGTATTGAGCTTCAAAATAAAAACACTTTAATTTATATTGAATGAAGTTTACAAAATATAATCTCAAGTCAAACTAAAAAAAAAAAATTTTATATAAAAGAGTAAGTACATATTTTGTTTCAAAAATATTATAAGTTCCTGAATTGTACTTTTAGATATTGTATTAAATACTACATTTATTGAGGAAAAAAAACAAAGCATTATTTAGCTTTCAATGACTATAAATAGCAAAGCTATGAATTTTTATGTGAAACATTGCAAAATGTCCAAAATTGGCCTGGCAGTTTGGGTACATGCCCATGATGAACAGCCTGGCAGGTTAGGCGCATGTAGTATCAAAATTGTCTGGCAGTAAAAGGGTTAATCGAGGATGTGACAGATTATTCCTGATCATAGGGTGTCATATGCTGTTACGAGTGCTGCCAATTGACAAGCTTTTCTGAATCTTGCAGCATAAAGATTCTACCACTTTACATGACACATCAGACTACTAAAGTTGCTATTCTGCAATATTTTAGCGGGCTAGGCATTATGGGTAGCTTTCTTCTATATCTCATCATGAGTTTATTTATTGTGTTCTGTCACTAAAAACTCCTAAACCAATAGAGAAATATACAACATATAGGCAATTCAGAAACACAGATGAAACAGAGTTTGTATAAGATTTGTATTCATATACATGATATTTCATACATACAAGAGATAGTTGATAAGATGATGGATACCTTAAAGGCAAGTAAGCTCCTCTTGTCTCCTGGCTTGCAGATGATATCTTTGGCCTTATGCCTTATGCTATGTTCATTGGGCTGGAAGATGATTTGACCTAATGAATCAATATTGCTCCAGCTTGTCAGTTTTCTATTTTTATACATTTCAATATAATAATGTTACATTATTTAAATTTAAGTACAAACTATAGCCTTTACAGTTTACTCCTTTTGATTGTTAATTTTAGAAAGAGAGTGGCAAGGACCTGCCCAGTTGGACTATCTCAGTGTTCCCAGAAAAGATGAAAGACATAGCAGCTCTGGTCCTTGCCAGCTTTACCAATACACCACTGATGAAAAGACTTAGAGGAGGTAAGTTTTAATTTAATAGTAATATAATTTAATGTATTAATAATTATTAATTCATGGTTCTACAGTATTTGTATCAAATCAAGAAAAACATGAAAACCTTTTAGTTATTTTACATATTATTGGTTGTGTTTATATTTTTGTAATGGATGGGATTATAATACTAGTAGTTTTGTGTAAACTGAAGTAATATGTTGTATCTTTTCCGCCTTAATAAGCTGATATAGTTACAATTGTTTTACTGTTTACAATGCTTTTGTACAGGACCTAGGTATGAAAGGTGCAATTAAGTTAAATTTAGTATTTAACTGTCAAATTACTCAGAATTATACTTGTAGTTTTTAATTGACTGACAGTGAGTATTTATTTAAAAAAAATATTAATGGCAATACGTTATTGATTCTTGAAATGGTTCATGCAGAAACTTATTTACTATTTTCGCTTTAGTAAATTTTAATCGATTGACTCCCAATTAAAATTCCATTATTTTTTACCCTCAGGTATGTAATTAATTTTTATGTTGCAATTGTTTTGAGGGCTTAGGGTCAATTAAAAATAATTATTAAACTACCTTTTATCATGTTAAAATTGTATTTTATTACCTTATATTTTAAGTATTTAGTTGCCTAGCAACAATTGGATTTATACCAGATCTATCACTAAAAATTAAAATTATGTGGATCATTTGCATGTATTGTTCACTCCCAAGTTTGAAGTTAGGTCTTGTTACATCATTTTCTTGAATTTTCTCATTGCCACTTTCACTCAGAATTTCATCATCAAAGTTACCATCACTAACTTCATTTTTACTTTCATTCAGTGGATTCTATACAATGTTACTAAAACTCTTGGAAAAGGACATGATCTTGCCACTGCACAATGACAAGAATCAAAACATACAATCAACAGATGAATCAGTTAAAAATAATTAATTTTGAAAGAGTCGACCAGCTTCAAAATCAAATATGTTATATTTTAACAGACCATCAATATAACAGTATAGACAAATGCAAAAATAATCAATACCTACCAGGAATATTTTTTTACTCCAAAATTAACGGATGATGGGCAATATACATCATTGGTAAGCGGTGGGTTAATAAATATGTCAATGAAGAACTAATTAATTTGTTACAAATACTTTTATTTAACTTGATACTGTATTATACTGTTTCATTTGCAGTATTTTTGCTTAGCAGTGAAAACTAAATAATGTTCATCTAAGGTATTGGTGAACTATATAAATAATAATGGTTCTTAAAACCCTTTTTCTGAGTAAACATACTGTTCTTATATATTTTGTGGGCCTATATAATATATATATATATATATATATATATATATATATATATATATATATATATACACACACACATATATACATACTAGGCTTCTTTGTTTTAAATTTGTTATTGACAATAGATGATTTGAAATGAAAAAAGGATTACAGACATTTTCCAATCCTTTATAATTATGTATTATTCTATTTTTGTAATATATAACAATAGAAAATGTCCAAAATCCTGAAATGCTTTCAATTCCTAGATGCTAAAATGCCATTAAAAATTAACATGTAATGGCTTAGGTAGTATACATCTTTCTAAAGGAATTTCAAATTCATTTTCTATGCAAAGATATAATATAGTAATAATATATTTTTTATTCATTTGCATAGTTGTTAGTGTATTGTTTACTTGATTACCATAAGTATTGTGAACAAGTGATAAATCAATTTAATGTTTTAATGCCATATTGCCTTCTTACAGGCCCGTTGGTTAAAGAAATAAAAACTAACATGGAATCATATGTGAGTGGAGCAAGTAAACGTAAGCTGTCTCTTTACTCAGCTCATGACACAACCCTGGTGAATTTTAGACGTGCCCTTGGTTTCAATGATTTCACCTTCAAGCCACAGCTAGGATCTGCCATCATAGTGGAGCTTCATGTAATCGATAACATTCCCCAGGTGGAGGTTAGTTTTTCTACAAAATCCTTTACACGAGATTCATAAACTACAGTCTAAACATTTCAGAATTTTATTCGTATTAATTATAAATACAGTATATTATTTGAATTAGCAGCTTACACAAATGTTTCCTATAATAATTTTAATTGTAATATAATTTCTACTTTTAACCCTTTGCGATCGGATGTCCAGTCAGACTGGCCAAGTTTTACTCTAAGACAGCTCAGAATGACTACTACATGAGTTGTCCTCGCCGCTCGGTGGCCAGTGTCACTGCCCACGGCGATCTCTGCGTCAGCTGTTATTCATCGTAGCGGCCTTCCTCCTCCAACTCGGAATTATTTCGTAGTAAAACCTGCAATGTTTACATGTGGGATTTAAAATTTAAATAATTAAAAACCAACTACTTTAATAGCAATTGTTTTTATTGCTTATACAGACACACAATAATGGAATTTATAATATACATTTGGTTTTACATTTGAAAGTGCAATAAATTACATACTTATAGAATAATAAAATTAAAACCTTATATTGCTACTTATACAAATCACTATGGCCGACTTTGATTTCATTGTTCTTTTAAAAACTAATATTACTTTACTGCAATTGTTTTTATTGCTTATACAGACACACATTAATGGAATTAATAATATACATTTAGTTTACAGTAATTTGAAATTGGAATTAGATACTTATTGAATAATGAAAGAAATTAAAACTTTATATTGCTACTTATGCTATCACAGTGGCCGACTTTTGATTTTCATGTTGTTCTTTTAAAAACTAATATTACTTTACTGCAATTGTTTTATTGCTTATACAGACACACATTAATGGAATTATAATATAACATTTGGTTTACATTAATTTGAAATTGAATTAGATACTTATTGAATAATGAAAGAAATTAAAACTTTATATTGCTACTTATGCTATCACTGTGGCCGACTTTAGTTTCATTGTTTCTTTTAACTTTTTGCTTGAGTGGTATTTCTCAAAACCCTCGCCGATATGGAGAGCCCTGGATTGTTGGAGCATGTTTTTGCAGAAGAAATTTTGTTCGTTTTCTTTGCATCCCCGGCCTTCTGTCACTACAAACAGAGCAGTCCTTGGTTTTGCCAGTCTGTAGAGGATAGGGTAAATGTAATTTTCCGTTAAGTCTTTCATCATCTACACTGTTTTTCATCATCTACACTGTTAGACGGTCTTCCTCTTTTCTCATATTCCGCACTTCACCGACTAATTCTGTGATCAACATTTTTTCTGTAACTTCTCTGTCTAACTTGATGTTGTTGGTCTTGGTTGGCATTGTAAAGTACAAATGAGTTGACGATGGCGGTTTCCAACAACCAGAAGAAAACTTTCCTCCACCACTTGATCGACTTCCTGGTAAAAGAGTATGATGATATGTAGTGGTCCGCAAGATCAACTCCCCCCATGTACTTGTTATAATTGCAAACTACAGTCGGTTTTTTCACCTCTTGTACTACGTTATCTTTTTTGCTGTCGCCTAACTGCCACGGTAGTGTTATCACCATACAGTGTACATAGCATTGACACTACCTTTTTGTCTTTCCACAGTAACAGAGAAAACTTTTTCATCTTTCCTGAAGGTTTTTATGTCCCCTTGTTTCAGTTTAAGCTTTTGAGTCTGTTTTTTGGCATTTTTTCTTTGTGGTTTCACAATTGCGGGTAGGCCATTTCTGTTTAACATTACAGTACCTGTTAGATAAACATTCCACTCTAGAAGATCCATATTTGTATACCACCTGTCAGTGAAGACGTGGAGGCCCTCAATGTTGCCATAAGATTCCTTAAGCTTAGCTACAAGATGTAGAACAATGCGGCTTTGTAAACTCCTAAATCTGGCCTATTCAAGCGTCAGTTGTTGTTTTACCAAAGTATGGCTCAATAGCGCAGATATATCCAGTAGAGGACTCAGACAACACAAACACCTTAATCCCCCATTTAATCGGCTTGTCTTTCTTGTAGACTTTAAAGACTATACGTCCTTTGAAGCCTATGGTGCTTTCATCAACACTGACTTCTTTTTGTGGGACATAATATTCTCTGAACTTTTTATCCAGATACGCAGAAACATTTCTTACCTTACCGGAACGAGTCAATGTCCCTGCGACAGGAACAGAAGGAGGTGGGCATATGTGCAAATTCCAGAATATTTGTAAGAATCTTTCCTTACTTAAAACATCCTTAAAAAATGGTTGGTAGTCTACCCAATTTGTGGAAAAGTAGTCAGCCATTTCTGGTTTGCCGTTCATTCCCATATTTTATAATAACTCTAAGGAAAGCTTTCAATTCTGAAAGTGTTAGTTCTACCCATGACCACCATACTGATTTCTTTTGTAAAGGTGTGTTTTTCTGAATTTTTTTCAATAGCAATATGTTTGTTTCTTTTACGATTTCTATCAATAGGCTATCAGTAAAGAAAAGCTGAAAAACTCTAAAGGGGTTGAAGGTTTCTCATTACCTGCAAGTTGAAAACCACTAACCTGTGTCCAAATAAATTTGTAAAAAGTTTCCATTACCTTCAGACCATTCTTTCCATTCTCTAGCCACGTCTAGGCCCTATTTACTTAACAAATCTGAAGACTCTACTTGCGAACCAGGATTGGAGGGCCGTCCTAACAAGCGAAGACGTTGATGAGGCTTTTAATAGCTTTTTGTCAATCATCACGTTAACTCTTAATGCTTCCTGCCCTCTAAAACGGTCTAGGGCAAAGCGACTCAACCCTATTAAACATGTTTTCGACGAGGAAGCTGCTAAACTGCAGAGATTCTTTCCTTCGGGCCCTTGATATTTATGTCCTAACAGGAAGCAATGAAGACAAGTGGACTGCTAATAATTTGAAGAAGACTTACGATCTAAAACTGAGATCATTGGAGGCAAGAGACACCATCCAACTATATTTCCCAATCTAGCTGCAAATCTAAGGGCAGTCTGGAGGGTCATAAATAGTGAAATGTGGTCCAGGAAGCCATGATCCCATGGTATACTGATTACGTGATGCTTCAGAATGGCACAAGGATAGATAATCCAGCTGAGCTCGCCAACGTATTTAATATCTACTTCACATCAATTGCTGAAGAAACCTTGAAGAGCAGTCAACAGGACAAGTCAGGAACTGTCAGACCTAGCATGCCCACCATTGCTTTCCCAATGACAGAGCTGGAACCAACGACCGAGAGTGAACTTCGGAGGATCGTCGGTGCAATGGAAGAGCAAGACCTCATCAGGACTTGACGATTACTCTTCTAAGATCGTCAAAACCTGTCTACACGAACAGATGGTGCCTTTGTTTCACATAATAAACCTTAGCCTTGTCGGTGGTCCGCTTTCCCAGTAGACTGAAAACCGCCAAAGTATAATTCCTTTGCACAAGAAAGGAAACAGGCACGAGCTTGGGAGTTTCAGACCAATCTCCCTGGTGTCTACCTTTTCCAAGATCATCGAGAAGGTCGCTCTGGCCAGGATTGAAGATCACCTGAGAAAAACAACATCGACTTAGAGAAACCAACACGGCTTTCGTAAAAAGAGGTCAACGATGACAGCTCTGGTTGAGTTGGTGGAGAGCATCCTTGAACACCTTGAGGATGGTGATGATAATTGTCAGCATCTACCTTGACTTAAGTAAAGCCTTTGATTGTCTCAGTCACGATCTCATTCTGCGCAAACTGGAAAACCTTGGATTTAAAAACGTGGCTTTGTCCTGGTTTGAAAGTTACCTGAGGGGTCGGGACCAACTCGTTGAACTGAGGCAGAAGATCAATGGAACACTTACGGCTGTCAGATCATCTTTACTCCCAGTGACCAGGGGCGTGCCTCAGGGATCCGTCCTTGGCCCGGTCATCTTCATACTTTTCACCTTAGACCTTCCGGCGCACATAGAGAACTTTGCCAAAACGATCATGTATGCCGATGACACGGTAATTGGTGGCAGCCAACAGAAATGTCGAAGAGCTAGAATTGAGGTCATTCATATCCCTCGAGCTTGCCGTCGAATACTGTTCTGGAAATGATCTAGTGTTCAATGAAGGTAAAACCAGACAGCTCATAATGGGCAAGAACAAAGAAGAAGTTGCTGGAATCCCTAACATCGATTCTGTTCAAAGCCATTAAACATCTAGGGATTATACTGGATGTCAATCTTAAGTGGGATGATCACGTCGAGGTCCTCTGCAGGAAGCTGAGCAGTAGTATTTATGCCCTGAGACGCATTAAAGCTGTCAGCACAACAGAGGCGGTTTTAAAACTGCCTACTCGGCTCTTCTGGACAGCCACATAAAGTATGGCATAGTGCTCTGGGGTGCCACAGCACAACGCAATTTGCAGCGGGTTTTAGTGCTGCAGAAAAAGGCTGTGCGTGTGATGGCTGACTTGGGGTGGAGGGTGAGTTGCAGGCGGCGGGCGTTTGTTGAGTGGGAAATTCTTACTGTAATAAATGCCTACATTCTAGAAGTGGTGACAACAGCCTGCAGAATCAGTCCACCAAGAAATGAAGACCTCCACCAACACTACACTCGTCGTGCCCGTGACTTCAACCTACCAACGGCATCACAGCAGAAGATTTGAAGGCAAGCCCTCTTACATTGGCGCCAAACTGTTTAACCATCTGCCAGAGAATATTAAGATGTCCAACCCTGAGAAGCTGAAGGCGGTGCTACACCATTGGCTCCTGATCAACCCCTTCTACAGTGTGGAAGAGTACCTGGACTGGCACAACCGTTTCTCCTAACTGTGAACTTTTTTAATTTTTTTAACTGTAAAACTGTATGTCTTTTTATCAAGTTTAAAAAAATGTTTTGTTTGACGCCATTTCAATCTTGAAGATTGTCAATAAAGATTTCTCTCTCTCTCTCTCTCTCATTATATTTCCATTTGTCTGTCTCATCTAGGCCTACTATATTTGCATTGTCTGTCTGGTCTACTTCATCATTATGTTCAATATAATCTGAATCTTCTTCAAATAGTTCTTCAACAGTTACATAGTTATCAAAATCACCACTGAAATTAGACTGTACATCACTGTCATGATTTGAGTCAACATCACTATTTTCATTAAACAGTATCTCTTCAAAATCGTCAGGGACTAAAGGTTTATCCATATTGACAACTGTTAATAAATTGCATTTATCTAAATATAAATAACTGCACGATATCTAACACAATAACAAGTAAACTAGGTTAATCACAATATTTACGACACTTCAACAAATCTGAAATGCTCCCACTGTCAAATGGGTAACCCGGACAAACACCTGTTTATTTCTAGTATTCCTCAAATCCAAGATGTTAAATGTAATGAAACAGATGTTTCATTTAGTTCAATTTTTACTCGATAGGTTTTCAGCACTTTATAGCCATCTTAACGCTGATAAAGTATTTCTAAATACAGAATGTATTTCTTGTCAGTGGCACTGGCCATCCGACCGTTGAAGGAATTCTATGTTGGCCAGTCTCACTGGCCATCCAGCGCCGGGGACAACTCAAGTGAAAACTAATATGACTTGATGCGCATCATGGCTGTGGCCCGTCACACTGGCCACGCGATCGTAGAGGACATACTACTACATACTGCAATCCGATCGCAAAGGGTTAAAGGTAAAGAGACATAAAGGTAAGAAAATGCTAGAATATAAACTGGCACAAACTTTATATTATTTTTGTTATAAAATACCACAAAATATTTAACCTTAAAGTTTAGGAAATCCAAAGGTTTTGTTTAAAAATGTATAATATTTATTCCTTTTATATTCACATTCTGATTAAATTTATCTTTCATAATCTTTAAATATTGAATAGCTTTGCAAAAAAGTAAGGATTCTGAAATACAAAATATTAATTGAATTTATTAAAAGTGACAGCGTGAGCATCCGCTCACAATCCACAATCCTGTGGCAATTTGTTGAATAATCTATTTTTCATGCAAAATATGCTGTTATTTGTTTTTGTAAGTCTAGCAGGTAACAGCTAATCTAGGACTTAGTTATTTCTTGTGTTATAATTATGTATGTCAGATCTAATTTTATATTTATGCAAATTTTCTGTTACGTTTATTAGGCAGAAATATATATTATATACGAGGCATGTTTTTAAAGTAAGTACTGTTTTGATATAAAAAACCAACAAGTAAATTTTTCAAACAAAACTTTATTTACCTGAAAAAGCATTCTTTCCTCTACTTCTCTTCATAATTTCTATTATTATTAAGGCACTTGTCGTATCTTGGGACCAGCTTTTGTATGCCGTCGTCAAAGAAGCTCGCCGCCAGACTGGACAACCACTGTTGCACAGACGTTTTTACTTCTTCATCATTGGAATGACGCTTCCCCGCCAAATGCGTCTTCAAGTGCAGAAACAAATGGTAGTTGCTAGGCGCTAGATCGGGACTGTATGGAGGATGGTCCAATTGTTCCCAGCCGAATGAAGTGATGAGCTCTTGCGTTCAATTTGCTGAATGTGGACGAGCATTATCGTGGAGCAAAACGAAGCCTGCACTCAGCATGCCACACCTTTTGTTTTGAATTGCGCGGCGCAATTTTTTTTCACAGTACGCGGCTGCATTAATTGTTTCATCTTGAGGCAGAAAATTGACCAACACAGACAGTGCACATGATTTTCTGGGCAGAAATTGTTTGCTTGAATTTGACTTTCCTAGGGGATGTTGAATGCCGCCATTCCATTGACTGTTGTTTTGGTTCTGGTGTAACGCAGGCTACCCACGTTTTATCGCCTGTAACGGTATGGCTTAAAAAATCATCGCCCTCGTTACTGTAACGCTCGAGAAAGCTCAATGCACTGCCCAATCGTTTGGTTTTGTGCGCATCATTCAACATTTTAGGTACCCACCGTGAACACAGTTTCTGATGATTTAAACGTTCGGACATAATTTCGTAGAGAACACTTCTTGATACAGCAGGAAATTTTTCAGCTAAGGACGAAATTGTGAACCGTCTGTTCCCTTTCACTTTACAGTCCACTTTTTCAATGAGATCATCGGTAATGACTAAGGTCGCCCACTTCGTTCCTCATCATGAACTTTTGTGCGGCCATCTTTGAAGGCCCTAACCCATTTCCGCACCATTCCTTCACTCATAATGTTTTCACCATAAACTTCACTGATTTGACGATGAATGTCAATTGCTTTTAAGCCTTTAGCACAGAGAAAACTAATCACAGCACGCACTTCACAGTCGGCGGGATTATCAATAGTCGGTGGCATTTTAAAATCATGTATCAAACGGTGTTGTAATGGCGTCTGTGGCTTTCCAACTGATGTAGCTACACTACGCATATGCGCTAAACGGCAACATAAGTACTATTTCCCCGTAAAGTAATACCATATACAATCTGAGAGTGAAAAAAGCATAATACGCATTAATCAACATATCACTACTAACACACAGTTAAAGTTTTCTTAGTAAATAAGTGATTCTTGCATAGATATTATACATATACATCTCATTTCAAACCGATGTCTATGTATAGGCCAAGTAGTTAAATAGACTCTGCCTAAGGTAATTTAGTTAGTGAAAAATAATTGATTCTGTTTTTTTTTTATACTTAAATGATTTGTATTGAACCAGCTCTCTTCAATATTCATTGATACATTCTGATTTACTTGCAATTTTCAATTGACTTTTCCATTCCAACTGAGCTGGAAGGACTTTTGTAAACTGATGTTACTTATATATCTTTACTGCTCTATCTTCACTCCTTGCTCCTAGCATCATATTAAATAAAATATATCTTCAATTAAATCAATAATTACAGAAGAGTATTTATAATCCAATTAATTAGGACTGTAAAATTGTCTAGAATATTAAATACATTCTCAAAATCTTTCTTTTTAATACAATAATATATATTAATTTATTACATAATGTAGTCCTGAACTAGATAACAAATTGGCTACAATTTATAAATTTCCTGTATAAAATTCCTTTTAAGGAATAAGATAAACAATTAAGTTGTAAACGTTCCTTTATATTGTCAGATGGTTGATTAATACCTATACAATGTTCAATCACTTTCTTTTCACCAGTATTAAACTCTGTTTTCGTCTTTATTCAATGGTGGAATAAAACTTAATAATATTTTTTTATTTTACTGTGAGTCACGTGGTTTGAATCAGCCCACCAGTTTGACTGGATAGTGATCATTACATAATAATAGATATCCATTAGCGATTTTGAAGAACATGTAACCTTTATATTGGTACGAGGGCCATTTTTTTCAACCTCCGATATCACACCATGGTGGCCAGACATGAAGCAGGTTCGTGGAGTGCACAGTAGTCGATCACGCATCTTCTTTACTACTCATTTAGTAGTTCACGTAGTACCCTGCTGAGTTCAAGTAGTCAGTTTGTGCTGAGCTACTGTCACATAAACATGGCTGCTTCTATTGATGTTTCCGCCAAATTTAAATTGAGAAGTCTAAAATGATTCCTGCAAGCAGAATCTGACGACTTTCAGCGGTTTTTTGGGTGTCAGTCACATCTTTGGCACCCAGCGAGAACAAATATTTTTGTAGCCTAAATGTTCTGTAACAATAGAGTGAAAAGAAGATCTTAATACTTCTGGAAATTCAAAAGACAAAGGAGTTATTTTGAATCAACGAGTTTCACTAAGCACTTTGTCAATTTGTTCAACAAGGCTGTCTGTAGCGACAGACTTGCGTCTTTGATCTTCTTCATCACGCAGTCACTTTGCGCTCATCGTTGACCTGCCACTTGTCTGCCCATCATGACGTGAGATCGGAGGTTGAAAAAAAAAAACATCTCTCGTAATTATAAATGTTATCTATTTTTTCAATTTTATACATTATTATCCTGGTGACAATCTGGTTTATTGATCTGGACAGCTTATTATATACTATACTGTATTTTTTTTATTTAACTTGAATAGAAGTTGTTCTATTGACATGTTGCAGTTTTACTACCTTGACAGTTATGCTGCTACTGCCACAGAAAGATGGGAGGTCCCAGGTTGCCCTACTCCCTGTACTCTGGATAAGTTCTCAGAGACAATGGCGTCTGTTGTGCCCCTGGACTGGGATGCTGAGTGTCAGTCTCAAGAACACTCAAGCTCAAGCTGATATTCAAACAAGATTAATTCTCTATTTTTAACTTATCAAAAAAGTAATATGTGTTTGTTATAGACCATTAGAATCATGAGATATTTAACTTCTTGGGTGTAACTGACTTTACGAAACTGTAAGTTATGATCCCTTTCAGTTGCACCCATTCTTCAATGTACTATGTATACGGTAAAAAGGTAACAATTCATCGTTGGTTTAAACATATATTGTATAGTTAAATGAAGCCTTGTGGTTTCGCCATGTCAATAGCACATATCATTAGTACTGTTAAGATGTCACAATCACATGTATTTTATATTTGAAGGAATTGCAGTGTAATGTATGCCTATGATTAGGGCTGGGTACATTGATGGTATTGAAACTATTTTTAACAAATTTACTGCTAAGGGGGTTAATATTGGCACCCTTCTGTCTTGTACTGCAGATGTTAGGCGTATTGGTAAATCAGCAAGCCACATATACGGGAATGACTTTGTAGTCTGAAACACTTGTATTAGTTATTTATTGTTCTGTAATTGCAAATAAACATTTTGTCTATGAATATTTATAGCAGAATCTGGAGAAAATTCAACCTAAATGCAAAAACTGTACTTTGTAGGAGTTATGAAAAATGCAAAAAGCAAAAAATACCAAAATTTCTGGCAATGCCCGAGTTGTCAAAACAGTAAGAAATCATAAAAATAGGACATAAATGTAATTTGGTAGTTTGGTATTATGTTGAGGCTACTATTTTTGGACAGGATTTCCTTATTGGGGACCAAAATAAATTACAGTATTAAAAAGAATAGATTTTATTTAACCTATTTTGAAAGTTACAAGTCATTGCGATGAACAGTTATTGTATTCTGCCTCCCAAAAGGAAGTGATGTCAGTGAGAATTTAGTTAAATGTATCGCTACCAGTCGCCCTTACTCCCGACCGCCACATGCATTCTGTCGGTAAAAACTTTACTATTCATAGTGAAATTATAAATTAATCAAGAGCACAACAATCAATGAAAACAAAAACTAAAAGAACTACAGTTAATTATTCTAAAGTGACCATTGATTTGTGCATGTAGGTCTACTTGAAGGGTTGCTCGTCTAGGCCTGTTTGGAGGGTTGCTCGTCTAGGCCTATTTGGAGAGTCGCTCGTCTAGGTCTACTTGAAGGGTCACTTGTCTAGGCCTATTTGGAGGCAATTTATCGACATCAAGTATGACTCATTGAGTATTTTTTATTCATTATTAAACAAGGGAAGTACTAGTAACATATAACGGAAGTTTATTTTGGTCCCCGATAAGGAAAACTCGTCCTAAAATAGTGGCCTCTGTATAATACCAAAGTACCTGTAATTTTTGTATTATTAAAAACAAAAGAAAAAATCATTCTATGTCCTAGTCACTGGTTTTGTGAAAAATCTGCTGAAATAGCCACATGCTTTGTAGACAGTAAAATTACCGAACAATGTCCAGTTCATAACTTATTACAAGGATACATTGAGTTATAAATTTTTGATATCGTTTTTTCAAACCTGTATTCTGCCCTAGCTGGGTTGTTTTGGTCCCAAATATCATTTACAAGCTAATTTAAAATCATATAACGTTATTAGTTTACAATAGTGACATGATATATAATTATACAATTGTCCATAAATTACAAAATTCAAAACTTTTCAAGTTTTGCTGGGGGTGAGGTAATTTTGAAAAGTGTTATATTATTAAAAAAATCATTTATCTTGTAAGATTTAGATGTTTTGGAACTCTAGTGGAATAGTTTATCTTTGGTGATGGTGAATGGGACAAGGTGGAGGGGGCAGGAGGTCCAATAAAGTTTTTTTAAACAAAAATAGAGTAAAATACTATTTTATTAGGATTATGGATTATTAGATAATAATTGTCATATAAACATATAAATACAGTACGAATGTTTTTGTTTAGTCCTACAAAAATATATAAAATAAATGAAAAAATAGCTCCTAAGATAGTTTTTCAGATTTTATAAAAGTTGAGAAGTGTTTGAGAAAGAAAGAAATTTATGACATTCAAATACATTTTCACATTTAAACCATCAGATAGTAAATTGAAGGGTAAATGACATGGTTATTTACAATGCAGTATCAGTGCGAGCTAAGCGGTAGCAGATGGCGCATGGTGGAAGTCGTGAAACAGTCTGGTTTCCCTCCTCACTCCTATCCGTACCCCATAACAAAGGGTGAGTTGCCATGACGTGTGGTAGCTGATAGACAAATATGTCTCAGTCAACTTTACATCAAGCATGATCATATGATCTTTAGTTTCACCGGAAAAATATGAGGAGTATATCTATGTCATAAGCACTTACCCAATTCTCGATTGTACACATAAAATACACTTAAATGGTTAACATAGCTGAGTGATAGAATGCCAGACAAGTTCCTCTAACTCCGTCAATAATATTAAATAATTATTTTAAATCCAGTATTTTACTTAATTTGAAGTCGAAATATGGTAATATATAACCATATATACGGTGGCCATATATGGTGGTATATATATATATATATATATATATATATATATACTCTTCGAAGTACTTTATAGTGTACACAAAAACAGAAACAAAAATTCAGTGCTCATGTTTAATTTTCGAGTTGACACAACCCTTCTTCAGAACACACTGAATTAAAACATATAAACAGAACTCAAACCAAAAACAAAAGACATAACCAAAATAAAAATTTTAACAAATAAATACCATAAACAACAAGATCCCAATCAGCTGTATGTAGAATATTTGTAAATGTTTACATAGAACTAAAATTTTTTTGTTATAAAAAGGAAAAGAGAATCATCTTAGGTTCAACCCATCTGGTTGCCTTGATTTTAAAATTAATTGATGTGCGATTTCAACATTTCTTAAATTTATTAGATTGGTATTTTGATTGGGGTTTGGCTCTAAATGGTAAATTCCTTTTAGGCTGAAGCAATTTTCTAATTTATTTTGATTGTGTTGAATCGCATGAGCAGATAATGGTCTCTCATAATTTTGATGAGCAACATCAAATCGATGATTGGTCATTCTCACTCTTAATGGAGTGATGGTTTTTTCCAATATAGTCTTTGGGACAGAATTTACAGGTTAGTTGATAAATTATGTTTTTTGTAGTGCAATCAATGTTACCTTTAATAGGATATTCTTTTTCAGTTGTGCTACTTTTAAACGATTTAGAATTTATTAACATCTTACAAATGCCGCATCTTGGCTTGTTACAAGGATTGCACACATTACATTTGATGTTATTACTTTTTTTATTGCCTTCATAATTTAATTTCGGTCTAGAGAGAATGTTTTGTAAATTTGGAGGTTTTTTAAAAATTACTTTGGGGGGCTTAGAAAATAAATTTCTAGTTTCAGGGGAAGATTCCAAAATAGGAAAAGAAACCTTTAGGATTTTGTTGATTTTATGAAGGCCAGGAAAGTATTGGGTGATAAATTTAGGATCATTAGGATTAATAGCACTGGAAATATTTTTAGGTGCTCTGATTTGTCTATCAACAAGATTTTTTGGATACCCCCTTTCAAAAAGTACATGGGACAGTCTGTTTATGTAGTTATGGAAGTCAGATTGATTGCTACAAAGATTTTTTGCTCTTATTGATAAACTCTTGGGTATAGATTTTTTAATGTGAACTGGATGGCAGCTGGTGAAATGCAAATATTGCATTTTGTTACTGTCTTTGACATGAATTTTTGTTTTCAAATTGTGATTTTCAATAAATACATCAGTATCCAAGAATGTTACTGAATCTGGTGAGATAGACCATGTAAATTTTAAAATGCTAAATTTGTTGAGGTTAAAAAGAAAGTCGTTAAGTTCTTTGATACCATGCTGCCATATTATAAAAATATCATCTATGTACCTGAACCAAATTAGAGGTTTATAATTTTGACTGGTTAAAAAATTCTTTTCCAATAGTCCCATAAAAAGATTGGCATAAGAAGGAGCCATCCGTGTGCCCATAGCAGTTCCTTTTGTTTGAAGGTAATTTTGGTCTTGAAATTTAAAATTATTTAAGGTTAAAATCATGGTCATAAGTTTGAGAATGAAATTAGTACTAGGTTTGGAATCGTTTGGGCGTGAATCAAGGTAATTTTGGGCAGCGCTGAGACCATCATCTGTAGGAATATTTGTATACAAAGATTCTACATCGACAGTACAAAATAAGACGTCGTCAGGCAAGGGTTGATTAATTTGAGCTAATTTAGTTAAAAAGTCATTTGTGTCCTTGATATAGGAAGGAAGTGTTCTTACAAACGGCTGCAAGATGTCGTCAACATAAGCAGATATCCTTTCCGTAGGGCATCCATAGCTGGAGATGATAGGCCTGCCAGGAGGTGGTCTGGTAGACTTGTGTGTTTTCGGTAAAGTGTAAAACACTGGAGTTCTAGGACATCTAGGTGTTAGTAGTTCAATGGCTTTCTGAGACAATCCCTCTTGAAGACCGTTGTTCATAAGGTAATTTTGGATTTGTTCATTATGTTGAGGAGAAGGATCTTCATCTAATTTTTCATATGTTGATGTGTCATTCAGTTGTCTTTGTGATTCACCAATATAATCTAAAGAATTCATCAGAGTTACCTTTGTCGCTGGGTAAAATAATTATGTCTTTGTTTTCACGTAGTGATTTAATTGCTCTAAATTCATTTTCAGATAAGTTTTTTGGTAGTATTTAAGTTGTTAGGAAACGAGGAATTTGATAGATTGGCTAGGACGACATTTATGAATTCTTCAACAGGATGATTAGTTGGTAAAGGTGGAGGTTCCCAACCTGGATTTGTTTTGAATTTTGATAAACAGTCAGGAACTTTTTCAGTTATATTTTGATTTCCTGTATTTTGGACAGTAAAAAAAATACTTTAATCTTATACTGCGTGCAAAATTAAGGGCATCCGTAACAAGTTTGAAGTGGTCAAATCTTGGTGTGGGTGAAAAAGTTAGGCCTTTTTCTAATATCGATCTTTCGTGAACATTTGGTGAATAGTTAGACAGGTTTTCAATTCGCAAGGTTTCTTCATTGCTGTAGTTAAATGGACGTAAGTTGTAGCTATGATTGTCAGACTTAAGTTGATGGTTGTAATTGGACGAAGACTGTTGATTTGGCTTAATATCGGTAGCATCCATGGTATTCTTGGTATTTATGGTTTCAATAGAAGTTGTAGTTTGCAGAGGAGTGTTATCGGAAGAATTGGAAGGATGGTTATCGGAGGAATTGGAAGGGATTTCAAAGGAAGACGTAGAAATTATTGGGAAATTTGGAAGTAAATTTAGATTATCAAGAATGTTTTCAGTAACACATGAAGATGTTTGTCGAAAGGCTTGTTGTGGAATACAAGGATAAGAATCTGAGTTGATAGTGGGGAGTAGAAGTAGGTTATTTTTTATCACAAATTGAACTATTACCAGTACAAAAACGATGTGAAATTGGACTATTATTTTGGTATTTATCAGCTGAATTGCAATAGTTTTTAGAATTCGCTTGCAGATTTGACAACTTGAGATGTAACGAATTGAATTTTTTAGATATAAATTTCTGTGAGTTTGATAATATTATATTAAGGTCATAAATTGCGTCTTGATACTTATTAGAAATCTCCAAATGTAGCAGTTTAAGTTGTTTTTCCGTGGTATTGGGCAAGAGTCTTGTATGAATTCAAAACTAGATTAGTTAATTCAAAGCTAGTTTTTATGGCTAAACCAATAACACTACTGTGAATTTCAGGGGGAAGACCAGTTAGTGGAAATTTGGGTTGCAGCTTAGGTTCAACCCATCTGGTTGCCTTGATTTTAAAATTAATTGATGTGCGATTTCAACATTTCTTAAATTTATTAGATTGGTATTTTGATTGGGGTTTGGCTCTAAATGGTAAATTCCTTTTAGGCTGAAGCAATTTTCTAATTTATTTTGATTGTGTTGAATCGCATGGTGGTATATACGAGGGGTATTAGAAAAATAAGGTTCCCTATGCCGCCGAGACAGAATGCGATATGTTGGGAGAAATCTGGCAACACTGTCTTACTCATCAGCTGTCCCTCTCTCTATCCATACCACTCGCGCCTCGCTACGTCCAACAGTGCCGGTCTAGCTGCCTTCGAAGATGGAGCTTCCTATTGTTGTTACCGCCAGATGCGAAATTCGTGCTGTGATACGTTTTTTAAATGCAAAACAGATTTCACCTATTGTAATTCATCGTCAGTTAATCGAAGTTTATGGGGAAAACTGCATATCTGTTCAACATGTTCGGAAATGGTGTAGAGAATTCAGTGAAGGCCGCATGGAAATTCACGATGAAAACCGAAGTGGACGGCCTTCAGTTTCAGATGGAGTTGTTGGAAAAGTTGAGACAATATTGCTTGAAGATCGGCCATCCCCCCTACAGCCCAGACCTAGCCCCAAGTGATTATCACTTACGTATTCCCAAAATTAAAGGAACACTTGGGTGGCCAACGCTTCAGTACCGATGATGAAGTCAAGGAAGAGGTTACTCGATTCCTCAAAGGATTGGCGGCAGAATTCTACAACATAGGGATAGAAAAGTTGGAGCATCGTCTACAAAAGTGTTTGGACAGAAACGGTGCTTATGTTGAAAAATAGCTTAACTTTTAAATTGATGTATAGTAAATAAAAGTAAGAAATTTCTAAGTAGAAATATAGAGCTGTCTATTCAAAAAAATCATGGGAACCTTATTTTTCTAATACCCCTCGTATATTTTGGTGGTGTATGGTTGAATATATTTACTAAAAATAAGTAACAGTTCAACCCGTTGCATTAGCCAATAACATTATGGTGCTTCATTAGGGTTCATCGGTGTATTATAATTGTTCATTTGTACATTGGTTGCTTTACGAAGAGAGGCTAACTTTGTGGATATTTAAATTTCCAGCACAAATGGAAGTTTTTGTATGACATATTTATATTACATGTTAATAGTCATTAAATAATTATTCTTATACAATAGTTAATCAACAGAAATCTTTATCCATGATAGTGATTAGATTCTAAATTATCTATAAAGCTCAAACTCGTTTTATTTGTCATGGTTTGCTCCTCTTGTATCTGTGAGTTTGCATCATGTGTTATGCTTTTGATTGTCGGATTAGTTCTTACGTACTGTATTCTTGAAGATGTTAACTCTTTAGACGAAACATTCAATTATAGCTCAACTGCAGTGTTTTATTGATACACTAGTGTTTTGTTAATAAGTCACTTGACAAGATGTCATCAATTTTAGTTTTGTAGTAAATAGCTTGAACATGATTATTTAAATATTTAGTTACTTTATAGTAAAAACCTGCAAAATAATCTAAAATAAATAAATACCACAAGAGAACAACTAACACATTTTTAATGAGACTTCAGAGTATTACGGCAACTTGTTTATTTTACTATTCAATCAATCTTTCAAAGTGATTAATTTAATCATATATTCATTCCAAAGTGTCAAGAGTTTAAAAGATTAATATGGCAATAGCTTTAGTTTAGTTATGATATTTATTGATAGTATTTTAGAAAATTAAACTAAATAGCAATGTTATAAAGATATAAATTATATAAAAATACCGAAGTATACTGGCATTTCTCACTTTTTGAAGTAACACAGTAAGTACAAGTGAAAATGTTTAGTAGTAATAAATAATCTGTATGATAGTTTAGAGACCATTTACCATCACAAAATTATGTAACTAGTGTTTTACATTAGCATTAAGACAATCAAAATGATGTATGTTACTAATAATTGTAAAATCAAAACAGTTTGTAATCAAAATGTAAAATGATACAGACCTAATAAAAATCAAATACATTCCCATTTTTACTTGTTATAATGTAAAATATATCTTTAAGTTAATATATAAGTTTAATTATAAAAACTTTCAATTAGTGTATACCATTCAAATTCAATGTTAAATATGTAATTAAAATATATTTGTATGAGTGAATTTTAAAAGGACACAAATTTTGGGTAGTTTGAACTAAAATTACCTTCCATCCAAATTTATCTCATTTTAAGTATCACAAAAACATTGAGAAGTGGAACTTTCTTTCATACATTATTATTTATTTACTTTTTGTACCTGAACTGCCAGGCCTGATAGTTCTAGATATATACACACTGATTTGTGTTCATATTAACCTTACATGTTGCTTGTAAAAATATTATTTATTATTTGGTTACTGCTCTATAACTGTTTAAAAATGTAATGAATGCAAAATTTTCAGATTTTTAAAATTTATTCGCATTAACAACTACTTCTAAAATAATTACTACAGATTACGTTTTATGTTTAAAGTATTACTCCGTACAGTTTCAAAGCAGTATATTTATCTAAAATTAATTACTGTTGCCAAACATTTATTAGGAGACTTCCTTTTCGGCTCTAATAAACCTCAAATAATACAAGGATTAGACCACATAATCATAGTTCAACAATATTAAGAGACACAAATTGTAATCACAACTGGAATATTAACCCTTTGAGTGCCGCAGCATCGCTATTTGCCAGAAATACCAGAATTGCTATTTATCTAAATTGCCTCAATGACTATACATACGCATTCCAAAGGCTTCAACGTAACTTTTGATGTAGGTTTTGTTGCATTCTGATTTTTACGGCGGTTGTAAAGTGAGTGTGTCAGTCGAGTTTAGAATCGACCGCTATGCGGACGAGCCGTCACATGTTTTGTTTGCGCTGGTGCTTATTTCACAAATGATTGTAAATATTGAAATTTTTTAAAGTGAAATGGGTTTGTAGTGTTAGTATCTTCAAATTATTTGGTTTGTGTATGTTGTTCTAGTCTGTGTGTAAGTAGAACAATGACTTGATCGTGAGTTACAGTGATCGTAAGCAGCTAGTACTTTACTAAATACAGTTGTATAGTTTTTATGTTTGTTCAGTGATATTTATAAACAATGAGTCGTAAAAACATTGCTGACAATGAAGACCTAGTATTGCAGGCATTAGATTTAAGCATTAGCAATGTAGACAATACACAGAGTGTTAGGTTAGGTTAAAAAAATTCTAGTTTTGTAGTGGTTCATATTTTCATATTTATTCTCCAAACTTTATTTATAAGTATAACAAAAGTTTTTATATGTCTTTTTGTAAAGAATTAAATGGAGTATAACATAGAATGACTAAAAGTGAAAAAATAAAATATTTCAATAACACTAAGTTGTGTCAAAATAAAAAACAAAATGTTTTTGCTCATACAATTTTTGTTAATGTTTTTTTTATTGGTATAAAAACGTTAAATAAGTGATCAATGTATTATATTTATAAAGAAAATATATTTATCTAAAAAAAAAAAAACAAAAACCCAGGACATTATACCAATAAATAATTTTGTTATGAATTTTTAACCAGACCTTTGCAGAATCAGGCATTTTCACTCGGCATTTTATGCATACCATATAGCAAAACGCTGCGGGATTCAAAGGGTTAATAATTATTTCCTGTAGCATAGGACAGGTCTAATTTCCATAGCAACACAACTACATAGGGCATTTACATTCATTGTACATATAATCAAATTTTTCAATAAATGTCAAAGTCGCTACTGCTGTAGAGAACAAAACAGTTACCATATATAAATAAAGTTGACATAAAGATAAGATTGTGCAGCACAATGAAACTGTCAGTTAAGAAATAAATAAGTTTGACATTCTTCTGTTTTATTTAAAAAGAAAATTTGTCTCTTTTTTCAGGCACATGGTAAAACTGGATATTGGAAGTTTATGCATAAAATTCAGTGTCTAGTTTTCCGGACGTTTTCAAAAATGATTTTAAAATGTATTAAAAGTCACACTTAAAGTTTTTAAACTAAACATTGTATTTAGAATTAATCCTTTTAATCCTAAAATCTGATATATTGGACAGTGGACAACATCTGTTATATTAGATGTTCCAGTATTTAATGTAGTTGGCTTATTAGATTCCACCATGTTTGGTACAGTGGTATGGGTGAACATACCAGTAACATTAAAAAACAAACAAAATTACTTTTGGCGTTGTATTTTGTCTTCTAAGAAAGTAGTGTAGGTCGGTCTCAGTGGGGAGACTGAGACAATGAAGCATCACTCATTGATGACTGCTCATCAATTGTTGAGTTTGTGTGATTGAAACTTATTGTTAATATTAGTATGAAATATATATCATTGTAATATTATTATATTATATTTTAGTTGTCAAATATGACTAAAAGTTAAGGAGATTCTCCAGTGAGTGAAAATAAGAATGGTAGAATGAATCTGAATTCAAACATTATATATAAACGTAGTTTATATAAGTTGTAAATGTTTTAGTGGTTTTTACAGTACATTGTTTTATAAATTCAAAAGTTTGTAGATTTATAGTGTTACTGAAATAAAATATATATGTATTTGAGAAGGTGTGTTAAAAAGTTCTTATACAACACTGCATTGGATTAGCTACAGCTTTTGTATTCATCAAGATAAGTTCTTAACATTTTTGCATATACAGGGTGTCCAAAAAGTCCCGGGTCAGTTAAATATTTTTCAAAATATTTAAAATAGAGCTACAAAACCTTACACAAAGTTACTGGACGAAAAAATATATTTTTATCATATATTCAGTGATCCGCTATGAGCTTTTTGATTTTAACTTTACTACCAAAACTTTTGATTTTTACCAAAACTCCGATCCCTCTCTGAAATAACGAAACTTATTATTCTACAACAACAATTAATTGTAAACAGTTTTGGGTTAGTTAAGTCAAAATCAAAAAGCTCATCAGTTTATTTTTTACATTAACCTAAGTTGCAAACTCAAGCCATCTTTGAACGGCTGTCATTTTTGACTCGGTTATCCGTTTGAGGTCGGGTTTGCGGCTCTGTACTCTACTAATAAAGACCTTTTATTTGATATGCATATCAACCTATGCTTACATTTAAGATTTTCTTCTGACTCCTGGCGGGGCCGCCCCCCTGAAGAAGTAGGGGATCACTGAATATGTGATAAAATTGATTTTTATGTCCAGTAACTTTATGTAAGGTTTTGTAGCTCTATTTTAAATATTTTGAAAAATATTTAACTGACCCGGGACTTTTTGGACACCCTGTATAAGCAATATGTTCAACAAAATGTTTGAATTTTTTAGGGGCATCAATTTCTATCTTTTGTAAATTACCAAACATGAGACATTTTTTGAACATATTTCATAATAACATACACGCCTGGACAAACGTTCTGCACCACCCCAATAATAAGATCTACACACACTGGAAAATGTAATGAAGTTTATCCAATGAATCACAATCCTCTGTGACCAAATGTATTTTTCAATTTTTGCTTTAATTTTGGATACTGATTTGTAAACTAGATAATTATAGAATTTAATGTTTAGAAGAAGAAAAATTAATTAATTTATAATAACAAAATTACTGTACATAACTTCTAGTTCGAATTTGAAAATGAAAATTTGCAGTTAATCATTTTATTTCATTTTATTTTAGAAAGCGTTGAGAGCTATTGCTGGCATCCGTCAATCAGAATCCTGCAAATCACACTTTAAGAAGTTCAATCTGCTTACTTTTCCAAGTATATATATTTACCACACATTGGTCTTTTTTAAGCAAAACCAGGGCATTTTCGAGTCACTAATTCCGCAGTCCGGACACTATCTCAGGAATAGCGACAAATTAAATATTCCCCCCCATGCAACCTCTTTTTTCAAACATCACTGTTTTTATAATGCCGTAATTTTTTATAATTCTCTTTCTGTGGACCTAAAGAATGTAAATGATATAATGGTCTTTAAGGGAACACTGAAGGCTTTTTTAATAGAAAAATGTTTCTACACCCTCAGTGAATTTATTGGAAATAAATAGTCTGTCTATTTACCACCACAATCAATAACATCTCCTCAAACTTTGTACAAGATCACAAGCTAAGGGTCTAAAATAAGTCCGAGGCCTTTCATCTCCGTAATAAAATATTGTACAGGAATATTGAGTGATCAACAGTAAAGAGCTACTATAACTAGTGTTTGTAAGTTCTATTTTTAATTTTTGGCATGGGGAATCAACATATACTAGTGTGTACGTTCTTGCGAAGGGGAGTACATGTCCAGCTTATATAAATGATATTTTCATATCAAATACAAACCAACATAAAAGTACAAAAATTAAAAATAATGAAACCAATATAAATGGGCTTTAACCAATATTTTATTTGTAGTAATTAAAGTCAGGTATTTGTAATGTAATAGTGGCTTCCGATTGTGTCTTGATGGAATTGAAATGTTAGTGTTTTGAGGTGGATGGGAAGGGAGTCCGAAAGCTGTGTCTTCTTAAGAGAAATAACTTGTTTAGTGTAATGCGATTCTTGTCAAATCATTATTAGTTATAAATATCCCTTGCAGCTTAGTCAGAGGTAAGGTAGTTTTCACTTATGGCTGTCATTTCGAAATGTCAAACTATAGATCCTTTTTAGTTTAGACTTTTCATTTTCACAAGAGTTATGGTAAGAACACTTTAAAGGTTTTCATCTTAACATACTGTATATACTATATGTATATACTTTCAGATATTTAGAAACCTTACAATATATTGTGATAAGCATATAAATATGTATGTAAAACTATGGACTTTATTTAAAGCAAACTATCCAAAATTTTACCTGAACATATTCACATATAATGAATTAATGTTATTGTATACTTCTAAAACCTTTGAATGCCATCAAAAAAATCTTAGAGTTATCAAAAGATTTGTAAGAATTAAAACTGCTTGAAAGTTTTATAAAAAGTTTTAATTTTTGTTGTAAAATAATGTGAAAGTTAATGTATGTTGTGAAATACTACAGATAATTATTTTGCACAAATCTGAATGGCCACCATCTTGAAACCTTTTATTGGCTGAGAAAAGCTTAAGAACTTATCCAAACGATGTATGAGTAACTGTTTACCAAGTTTAGTTTGAATCAGTTAAAAATTACGGCATTATTTCCACAATGTCACTGTATAGTTTACTGTTCAAAACTTGTATGGCCAATTATATGTGTAATTTTATTATTCAGCAGCCATACTTTGTACATTATAAAAGTGTTTAAGATTTTGTTAGTTTGAATTAGAGTAGGCTTGAGTTTGAGTGGAAGAGAGGTCTAAAACAGCCCTAACCACCTCAAAATAAAATCATTTTTTAATTTCATTTCAGTACTCAATACCGTGTTAATTTATGGTGCTCACAAGATACTTACAGTATTTTTCAATCTTTCCGCCATGAGTCATAATTTTATTATAATTCTCTATTTATGGCAGTTTTATATTTGCCTAGAAACTAAGTTTCAGCTGATTGGAAGACTTCGCAGGTAGTAAAATAAAAATTGACTAAACATTTCTCATACATTGCCAATAAACAAAATTTTTATTTCATAATGTGGACTAAAAATAACTGGCATTTAGTGAATAAACGAATGAGATGATAAGCAAATGTACAAATGTACCTGTTAGTATAGTGAACATGTATCAGAGAGTCATCCTCAGCCTAATTATTTATGAGACTCTCGAACTAAGCGTCCAAATCAAGTTAGGTTTTCAAGTTGTATGCAATATTCAACTTTCTTAAAGATTTGCTTGTTCAATTAAAACTAATAACATTAAGAACAACAACACTCTTTTGTCTAGCTTTAGTGTTGAGAGATAAATACTGGAAATAATAAAAAAAAAGATTCTAATCTTTCCTTTTAAAAGTAAAAATTTCAAAAACTCATAAAAAATTATTGCTTCCAAAATGACTAATTGCAAATTTTTATTTGAAATAGAAGTTTTATACAGTAATTTTGTTATTATAAACCAAATAATTTGTCTTCTTATATACATCAAATTTTATGATCATCTGGTTTACAAATCAGTTTTCAAAATTAATACTGGGTGAAAATTAAGGAAAAAACAGAAAAATTAATTTACTTCATATTGTTACTGCTCCGTAGTGACTGAGTTTCAAACTAATCCTGGTACATTTAACAATTATGATTCTGCAGGAACTGTTATCATGGCTAATACATAATCCAAGGAGCATCCTCTGAAGGAAGATAATCTACTAATGATATAAAACTGTTTTCTTATCTTATATTCTGTTTTTTATCTCTTCTTCAGTCCAAATTAAAAAAGAAATGTTAATCTTACAGTTTTCATATTAGCTCATTTGTATTGTTTTGAGCAAGTTTGGATGTGAGTAGTGTTGCAGTCGATAAGCTAAGTAGACTAAAATGGATGTCCAATGTCACTTCTGCTGAGGCACATAGGGAAAGAATTTTGATTCAATAGGGGTGCTTGCAAAAAGAAGTAAATAGAATATTTGGAGTACACCATTCATCAGTTGGGAAGTCTATAAGGTTATGCTTAGAAATTGGACATTACAACACTAAAAACCAGTTCAGGACAGATCCAGAGCCACAGACACAACAAATGATCAATACTTTATCATCAATAGTTGGTGAATGAGTACCGATACACTCAACTGCAGGACCTGATCAGGCAGTTACATAATGTGTACATATATTTCAAGTTGTGCAGTACATAGATGTCTTAGACAAGGTGATTTCAGTATTAGGAGATCTCAAGACGTCATTGAGTGGCCAGACTTAGATTTGCTCAAAACCATGTCAACTGATTAAATGATTGGAAGAAGAGAGTATTCTCAGACAAGATCAAAGTTATTTTAGTTTCTCCAGATAGAGAAGGCAGGGTAAAAGATTTTCCCAAGCTTGCTTCTCCCCCAAGATGCGCTTTTGGTGGGGATTCCATTATGCTTTGGGGTAGTATTAGTTTTGACACAGACACAGAGCTCATACCACTTTCTAGACTAGCTTTAAATGTACAAAGGTATGTGAAAAATATACTAAAAGAATATTTAGTTCCCTTTGTTCCAGTTCTTGGTCCTCACTTTAAACTGATTCACGACAATGCTCATCCGCATAACGCTGCAGCAGTCAAAGTCTACTTTAGGGAAGGTAGTATGGACAGAATTGAATGACCACCAAAGAGAAGAGTCTGAATCTCAGTCCTGTAAAACACATGTGGAACACTTTGATAAAAAATAGCCAGAAACAACCCTCCAACAACACTGGCTATCGTACAAAATCCAGTGATTGAAAGTGGAAGGCAATATCACAAGGTATTGGCAACATGTTATTCCAGAAATGAGATGGAAACTTCGAGAGGTAATAAGAACAAGAGGTGGAAACTCGATACTGATAGAAAACTTAAATCGGTAAACCAGTCAGTAAACCAGATCATCAGAAAACTTAAATCGGTAAACCAGATCATCAGTCAATTTGTATTCCTCCTTATACATGGTTATCTTAATGCTTTTTTTCTTGTACTAATTTTTTCAAATATTTGGAATAAATTAGCTTTTGTACTTTATTTTTGTCCATTTATATTTCCTCAGTATAAAATAAAAAGAGAATTATTATTATTGACACTACTTAATAGCGATGGTGGCGCAAAACCTTTGTCCAAGAATGTGTGAGTTTACCTATCAATTTTTAATTTTGTCAAGTAACTTTTTCTTTTGTTTGATCTCAATTACACTTATGAAAAATAAAATTCAAAATTGTCTTAAAAGGTAAGAAAATGATACATTCTTCCTCAAGTCGACAGTAAGGACCATTTTCTCTCTGGACTATTTGGCAAATCCATGGAAGATTAAGGCTGGGTTTAACAGGGTTAAACACTTTTGTATAAATGATACTTTTTTAGAAAGAAATCCTTGAGTCCATATACAGAAAGTAGGTTTACACTAAGTGCTACCATTTTCACTCCTGCTAAATATTTGGAATTTGGCTTATGAAAATGTTAATAATTTAAATAAAATAAACTATTGTTATTGAGTGTTTTATAAGTTTTATAAGTACATTTTTAGTATATAAATATCTAAGACTGAATTATCTTTTTACAAAATGATATTTTATGTATATGAGTGTATATACGAATTAAGTAATTTGTAGTCATAAATACACCCAAAAAATACTATTGATAAAGTTATTACCATGATCTTTTTCTTATTGAAATATGTTGTGTATAACTTTAATGAGTATGGAAGAAGTATTGAGTTGGCTTTACAATATTCTTTTTGAAGTTAAACTAAAAGAAAAACTCCAAACTAAAAGTTAAAGAAATACTTTATTATGGTTTATAATGTAGAACATTTTAATACTGTTTCTAATATTAAGGTTATTTTTTTATAAACAACACAGACAATTCTAGCTTTGTACGATAATCAATAATGTGTAAGTCATTTTAATGTAAAACACCTAAAATGTCTGAATATGAGCTGGTGGTTTTAAGAGATGCCTCTGGTGAGAGACTTGACAGTTTTGGAAGAGGCTGTGAAACAAACCACTTACTGTAGTAACAAAAGGGTTACATAACACAGGTATTTAAAACTTAACCTAAAAATATTAAGCACTGTAGTTGAGGTTCTTCCAACTGACAGCTATGTTCTAATACTGTATACTTGCAGCAGGGTTATATCACTCAAAAAGGTCTCACCTTATCAGTTTCAGATTTTCTCTTATCTCTAATCTATTCTTTTTTACAATTTCATTATTTATATGGTAATATGATTAATCTTTTCAACGTATGTTTGGAAATAATTAAAAATCTTAATATCTTAAAATACTCTGTATATATTGTCACACATTAACCATCTTCATTTCTTAGTTGAATATATGAAATATTTTTGTAATGAGTCTTTGTTAAAATAATCAAATATATTATTAATAGTTTTATAATTATATTTGTATAAAGATATTCATAGGTATGTTCTGTACTTTTATTCATTGGTATATAAAGTAAATTAGTGATTTACATACATTTTACACATATTTAGATAATAATGAAGCAATAGTTTTGAGTTAATTATTACTGTAAATAAAATATATATTTATATTTTTTATAGGAAATGAAGTATATTATAATATATCAGGAATATCAATAAATATTTTTTTATTTATTTACAATAATTAAGATATATATGAATATGGTTGTACCTATGTTATAAAAAGTGGTACTAAAAAAACATTTTGAGCTCTGGAGCTCATGTTCGGAAAGTTATGCAAAGATTTTCATTATGTACTCTACAGTTGTAATAGGCTAAATCCGTATACAATAGTCCTTCTGGCTCAGTCGTAAACAGTTGGTACATTTTGTGACAATAGAAATATTAATAATGTATTTCTTATGGATTGACATGTAATTCATATTTTGAAAACTGTTTTGAGATATGAAAAAATAGTTAATTTTATAAATTTGATTCTTTTCTTTACATTTTCAGCTCTATAAATAACAAAGTAGAGAATTTTAAACAATTTAATGAATGCCATATTGGAATAAAATTACATACTAAGCGTGTTCAACGGTCATTGCTGAGATATTCATAAAGTGTATCTTTGTATCAAGTTTTGAATGTGTTTCAGCATTTCATTGGCCAATTCATGGTGATTGAAAAATTCTTATAGGATCTACATGTAATCAATATCTCAAAAATCTTTTGAAATACCAAAAAAGTGGTATTGACCAAAATATCAAGCATTTTTCTTATCAATCTGTTAATATCTTCAAATATTGAATGATAATTTGTGGCATTCTCTAAGGAAATACAACAATTCCCTTGCACATGTGAGATTCAGTACACCACAGTGTAGATATAATGAATTATTATATTACTATAGGAATTTTTACACAAAGTAATATCATATTGAGTTTGCCTTTAGAATTTTTTATTGTAAAGTGATTTGGTAATAAAAAGCTGTGATAAAAATGAATATTGTAATATGTTTTATAAGATTATATAAAAATGTTGATTAAAAGTTCTGTGTTTACTATATTATATATTTTTTAAATCCTTCTCTACTAAAGTAGAATTTGTCGAAGTATTCGAATAATAATAATGAATTTAGTCTCAGAAGTCAATGTTTAGTTTATTTTTATCTTTCTGATTGCAAGTTTAACCCCATATCTGGTGTAGCTACATTCAAACATAGTTTTATTTGTGAATAATTTACTTTTGCAACAGAATGTCAATATGATGTACTAAAACATTTTATTTTGCTGTACACTTTACCAGTATGTTTGTCTGAATAGTAATAAATAAATTACTCTTGGGAAAAATTCTTACATATATACTTATCTGAAGGTATGTGTGTGTATACCTCATAATCCAAATGAATAGAAAGTATGAGTAAACAAGAAAAAGGTTTAAAATTGATATTCCTTGAGTAAATAGTCAATCAATTATCCATGGTTGTGTGCCTGTTGTTGTGATTGTGCATGTGTGGTAAGCTTACCTTTAATGTAATTCTTATTTAATGAAATTTTGTTTTTTGTCAATGTTGTGTATTCTGTTTTATTATTTTCAAGTACAATTGTATGAAAAAACACTTTCCTCAAAACATGTTGCAATTCTACAACATGACAAGCAATTTTGGGACTGTTTTAACAACAGTTTTTTAAGTCTTTTATAATAGTTTGGTACCTAAGTAGGAATTTATAAACTGATTATGGACGAATTCTACTTAACGTATAAGGAATATTTGAATTGGGTTATTAAAGGTTTTGGAAAATGGAAATATAAAAGTAAAATCATAGAAGTGCCAGATCATTAAATATTTTTGTTTGTAAGACTTCTCTCAGTTTAAATATATATATATATATATATATATATAATATATATATATATATATATATATATATATATATATATATATATTTATGGTGCCAATTCAGGTGAATATTTTATGTACTATAAAATTGTGTCTTATTGAGTTTATGATTGTGAAGTCTGAAGTGTAAAGCTTATCATACAGGCCAGAGTTTACTGAACTAATGTCAATAAGTCAAATGATAATGCGTCTGGGGTCGCAAAGGTTCATAAATTTCATTGTTAGTTGCTCTTAGTTTTGTTACAACAGAACTGTGTCTGGCCTGGTAATCACATTACAGTTTTATATCCATATATTCTGTCATATGTATTACATTGAATAATAGTATTGTATCTAATTGTACAATAATATTAAAGTACAGTGGTCAGTTAAGTTCTAAAGTATGTAGACCTAACAGCTTTGTAAAAGGATTTTTATTACATATTTTATATATGTATATATGTGCCCTTTTTAATCACTGAATGATGGGAATAGTTTAAAAAATGTATGACTTCTAAGACTAAAAATGGAATTTAGCTGTGTATAATTAAATTTAATGTTAAGAGATCTAAATTTGTATTGAACACCATGAAAATTTAATCAATCTTATAGTGGTGTATCATTACTATTCAATTCTAGATATATATATAATAATGATTCTTTCAATAACACGTACAACTGACAAATGAAAAATTCTTTCAACAAAGTGTGAAATGATTCTCCAGTCCAAAAATGACACATGAGTCTGCTATGGAACAAAATTGAGATTTTTCATTGTTTACCTTCTGTTTGACAACATATTCAGTTAAACGGTTATCCAACCCTCTTTATTTGACCACTACAGAAGAAGACCACTCTTCTGTCCCATCACGGGTGTCAATGGGTCATAAATGAAGTGTTTTAGTCCATGCATAGATTAATTTTAAAGCATGACCCTTTAACTTATCTTGGATAATTGTTGTTTTCGTAGCCACATTGAGTATATCGATTAATGTAACCTTCAATTTGTAATACATTTTAAAATTTCAATCTTTTCAATGATGCTTTGTTTGACAGGCTGTAATTGAGTAATATTTTTATTACAATAAAATAACCTTTAGCTCTGAAAAATGTAAATTATCATTGAACAAACTGATGTTTATAAAAAAAGTTTGGTTCTGAAGCTATCTCACTGACTTTACATAAATTTCTGTGCTGTCAGGAGCAACACCTCACTGGTGTGTTAAGGTGTGGTGCTGGACAGCACTTTAAGTCTCATTTTATTTTTAATTTAGATAAGTAGCATAACTTATTAGAATATTTACAATAACTTATTGCTTATTACCAAAAAGCAGTTTATTATTTGTAAAATCTAAAACTTGGACTACTAATACTCGCACTAAAGAGCTAGGATACTTTTTAGGAAGTGTCTAGTCCAGATTGTACTCTTAAAAAATATGAAAAAACTTAATTCATACTAATTTCATCATATTTGAGACCTGATGATATTTCAGGAGACATTGTAATTAAAATTTAGGGAAACTACCTCAGTAATATTTTTCTTTGTTATTTCAAAGAACATGTTCATTCTGTAAGTACGAGGCGTGTTTTTTTTAAGTACAGTTTTGAAATTCTGCCACTATAGCACTACGGTCAGTGCCCCCCTTGCGCACTGTCAACCTTCATCCGTTTGCAAGCCATAGACACAGTGGCTAAAACTTGATCATTTTTCATTTCTTAATGCATTTTTCAAATGCCCCCATCAATTGAGAATCCTGCTGACTGGAAAGTATGTGTTGTTATTTGTTATGTTTGGTGATAAAGATGTGAAAGCAATTAAAAATTCACTGACAAAATTGTGAAGTGTATGCACAAACAATGTGATTGATGGAAAAGCATTAAAATGGTTAGGACTTTAAAAGATGGTCAAAAAATGTTCATGAAGAAGAAATGCAGTGGACAACCCTCAATGACAATGATCACCTATGAATTGGTGCAGAAAGTTAATACTAATAATAAAGTGAAAATGAACAGACATTTCACTATTTCTTTGTTATCAGAAGAGTCTCCTCAAGTTTAAAGAAGTATTCTCTAGGAGGTTTTATCGAGAAACACATTTTGCCTTATGAGAATGTCCGTCCCACATGTAATAAAAGGAACTCAAGATCTTATCACAGAATTTTGTTAGGAACAATTTTATAATACTCATAATAGCGCTAGTTTAGCGCCTTTTTGTTTTTTTATCAGAAAAAGGACTTTGAAGGTCCAGCACAGCACCAATGACTAAAGCGTGAAAATGATTGCATTCACCCACTGCTGAATGAGGTGGCAAATCTTCTATGACAACAGTATACAAAAGGACGTTTTTAGATATAGGTGCCTTAATATTGATGGCAATTATGTATAAAAGAAGATAAAAGAGTGGTCTTTCATATCAAAATAAAATTTGTACATAAAGTGATAACATGATTTTTTTAAATATGTTAAAATGGTGCTTACGTACAAAACATGCCTCGTAGATGGACTTTATTTTTAATTAGTGTATGAAATGGACAAGTTAGATATGCCAATGTTCTGCCCTGGCATAATGTTTCACTGTGATTC
>NW_025777241.1:0-96887 GCF_021130785.1 Homalodisca vitripennis
CAAAATAAACCAACTTCTTGGAAAGGAAAAGGAAGCGTTTAGTTACACACAAAAATAAATGACACACAGAGTGGAGTAACACGGTTTCATTTTTTTAAATTTAGTGTAGTTTTAAAAAGTTAAGGTTGATTATTTTATTTGCTTATTAGTTATTATAACAAATATGTACGGATTTGTAGTATAATATTGTAAGGCAATGCCAAGACTGTTGGTAAACTTAGTTTTAGTTGTTTGTTAATATTTTAAAGTGAAAACTACAAAAGAAACAAAACAACAATACACAAAACTAACTGTAAGTACAAAAAAGAACTCAGAAACTTGAGTTCAGAACAACAACTATAAGTTAGGCATAGGCTAGTTATTTTAATGAAAACTTAATGTTCTGAAATTCTAAAAGATATTTAAAAAACAGATTTAGGAAAAAAGTTCCCACAATGCAATGCTGTCTTCATGGTAAGTTTTCTACCCTCGTTGTTTTGACTTGGTGTCAAGTGCAGAATGGTGTCCTTTTCGCCAGCCAGGTTTTGACGTGTTGCTCGGGATTGTATCTAGCCACAGGAGGTCCTAGGAGCCTGATCCGCAATAAATCGCAAACAGTGCTAATGTAGAGTGAAGATCTAAGAGGAGACATAATTAGATTCATTGCAGAAAACCCACGTTCACATTCAGCACTAGACACTGCAATACTATTTATGATGGAAATCAGTTTCTTAAACGACGGCGGTTGCTCTAGAATAGTAGGTTTCTCTCCACTTAACATAGGCTTCAGTCCCTGCTTGAAGTGTCTGAAGTCTCTAATTATATCCTGAGAGCTGCTGATCTTAAATCTATTGCAGATTCGCTGGATCTCACATTCTCCGTAGGTGATGGATAAGTCTTTTGGCCAATACATGGGGTGGATCACTTTGATGTCATTCATGATTTTGGTGTAGTGTTCAGCCGCATTTGAAGATGATGATAGCAACCTTGAAGTCAAGTTGTTAGCGAGGCTCCGATAGAACTGTTTTTCTGGAATACTGGGTATCTTGGATCTTACACAAAGTTTAACATCTTGAAACATCAAATCGTCAATAGCAATTTTAGCTTCCACTGAACGTCTACCCATGTTTTCAACTCGGTTTTCAAACACTTTGATTAACAGTGTTACATCACTGTGGGCTTGGATAAGGTTGAGGCTTGATTTTTGAAGCTGTAAGAACAAATCCGATAACTCTTCTAGAGCATCGAACATCAATGCCAGGTTGTGTACAAAAGTTGTAGAAGATAATGTACTACAAAGCCCTTTGTAAGTTGAACGTTGCTTCGAGTCCCTTTGTTTGTCTTCAGATGCTTCAATGAAATAATTGTACAAAGCTTTAAAATCTGTCCAAACTGCTTTCACCGCCATTAAGCTGGAGGCTACCCAACGAGTATCTAAAACACGGCCGATTTTCAACATTTGCTCCTCTAGTCCTTTAGCAACTTCTGCCAACTCCCTGCTGTTTTTCGGTGAACAACTAAACATGTTTCTAAGTTTATCCATGAATATCTTAAAATGATTGATTCCAGCTACTTCTTCTATGGAATCGTGCACGGCAAGCTCTAAACGATGGTTCAAACAATGCCAAATGAACAAGTTGGGGAACGTTTCAGTAAGCTGTATAGCAAGGCCAGATTTCTTGCCTAGTAGCACTGAAGCACCATCACAAGTTAGAGCAATCATATGGTCTTTCATGAATTCAAAGCTTAGACCTAATGCTTGTAACTGATTTAAAAGTTCTTGTAATATACCAGCTGATGTTGTGCTATTTAGCTCAAAAAGTGTTAAGAACACTGTCATAGGGTTTTGCATTCCCTTTAGAACAGTTCTGATATAAACCACCAAAGCATTTTTGTTTGAAACTGAAGTGGCTTCATCCAAAAGCAGGGAAAATTTTAGAGTCTGACTTGATTAGGCCATTTATCAAGTCTGATTTCATTTCATCAGAAATATGATGAATTATATTGGAGCAAGCAACATTTGAATGTAGGATTCGCCCCCATATCTAAGCCATTCATTATTTGAAGATCAATTTCAGTTTCAAACTCAAAAAATGGCCTATTTAGTTTAGCTTGCTTATAAGCCGTGCGGAAAAATGCGCTCAGTTACAATCTGCTGCTCTTTATGCATAGAAGCAACAGCTTTTTTCATTGTATCTTTCTTAGCTTCAATGAGTATTTTTTCAGCTAAAGAATGAGCTCGAGACCCACGGTGTAAAAATATCTTTTTCCTAAGAGAGGATTGCTGGTCTTTTTTATTGTTTCCATAAGCGGTAACAGTTCCTAAAACCCACTCTTCGCTAATCTTTAGGCCCTTCGTTTTCTCTGCACCTAGAGTACTCACACTACGGCAAACGTTGCAACCTAGTTCTCTGTTCACAATTAACCATGGATTTTTAGCTTTAAATTCAACAATTTGTTCTTCAGACCAACAAACTGGCTGTTCACCCCTATTAACAAAATCATTATTTTCATTACTAACTTTAGCTTCGTCTGCATCAGATCCCAAACCCACCAACCTGGATACTATTTTGACCGACGAGGAAGTCGAAGGGGAATGGTAATCGCAATTATCCTCATTGATCCCGATTGCGTCTTCTTTTTTATCTTGATCAACAATTGAAGTTGTAGTCAATGCTTCTGAACTGCAGTTTCTCATTATTCGCATAACCTTTTTGTTTCTTAGGGTTAGGTTTAAAGAAATCAAGAATTTTTTCTGGTAGTCATAGTCAATTAGGAAACTATTTAGCTGCACCAGCACTAATAAGCATAAACACGAACACAATCAACGACCTGCACCTCAAAAACAAACTTAAGCATGATGGGATGCGATGCAACTTGTAACTTAAACGCGAAACACACCAAGGTCAAGTCAACTAGTCAACACACTTGTGATCACTGGGGCGGTGGCGCGGTGAAGGAATGGAGGGGGAAAGGAAGGGGGTGGGGTGGGTATTGCTTTGTTATTGAGAGGCGCAGCCGCGCATGCGCGAACTAGGATGACTCGCCCGTCACCTTCCTCCTGCCTGATTCCGTGCAAGACTCATCACAGCACAGCTCACAACTGCTTGTACGGGCGCTTACTATCTGCTTACGAGTTACTCGCAAACAAAGCATAGCATAATATTGATCCTACCTACAATTTTTTTTAACTAAAACTTGTACTCGTAGTTTTAAAAGCGTTCCTTGCGTTCCGGCACTCTTGGGAGGTAAGGGAACGCCGTTCCCTTGCATTCCCACTGAAATTAACCACTGGATATCGGAATCTGTCTGTGAGGTGGGTCCCAAAACAGCTGATAGACCAACACAAGTTAAATCGAGTGGAGGCTGAACAAGAGTTTTTGAGACACTACAAACTCCATGGAGATAAATTTCTACACTCCATCATTTGGAATTCTGCAGTTTTTCCCTTTTAACCGAGATAACGGATGACACAGCATATTTCCCACTTGGTGGGAGATTGTCATGTTGACAGTTCTCAACGTATTGACTACAAAATGGTCTCGTTGCGGAGAGGAGGAATCAGGCTACGTGACAGTGTACCCAACAAGTCAGCGAAAAAATCCCTTCAGCTGTCAGAGTTTTAGTACATGTAATTTCTGGATATGCCTCTTAATTGAATAATTATTCAGTGTTAATCTTCAAATAATTAATATATTTGAACCACTTCATTATGTAGTTAACCTGGGCCAGTTAATTATCATTCTTAAACAGTATTAATAACAAATTTGATTGCAAATAGATAAAATATTTAGTTTTAATGAAAGATTTAAACATTTTCCAAATTAGTGTATCAATTCCAGAACGTCATAGTAAAATTTCTATACAGAAACCTTAACGTTTAAATACTTAAATATTGCATTCTTATAAAACAGGCTGATGGATGTTTACTTTAACAAAAATAATACAAAAGTCAGTACAGTAAGAAAACTGTTATTTCTAAACAACTATTACTTTAATTGTGAAATAGATACTTACGGATAACACAGATAAAATATGTTAACAATTGGATGGTTTTGCATGATGTTGTATGTGCACCAAATGAGCGACGCCAGAACAATGCTCAGTAACAACAACCTAAAAAAAATTTATTCTTATAAATTTTGAATATCAAAATAAAGTTTGAAGAGCTATAAGCTCTTATTATCATTAGATTCACAAAGAGTACTCAAAAGATAATTTGAGAATTCTATATATTTGATAACATTGTAGGACTTATGAACCACTAAATAAACCCTACATTTGTAAAAAGTAATAACTAGTCCATTTATCAATATTCCAACTTATTAGATGTATTTTATTAGTTTTTGTTAATGTTGTAAAATGGCCCTCTCCCATCCCTCACATCATAGTTACAACAGTTCTACAATGTATCACTTCATAATTGTGCATATGGTAAATATAGATACTATAACCGTCACCAATACGAGGGCTGCTATTTATATTTGTGGCCTAAGAATGAAAACACAAGCATTTAAAGACAAAATCTATTTTATTGTTTTTCAAAATATTCTCCATGAATATCAATACACTTTACCATGCGTTGGAACCAATTTTCAAAGCACTTTTTCCACTTCGATTTAGGTACTTCTAAAACATGGGTTTTGAATACAGAAACTGCTTCTTCAGGTGTAGAAAACCGTTTTCCACGTACTTTTTTCTTCATGTTCGGAAACAAAAAGAAATCATTAGGTGCCAAATCAGGGCTGTACGGCGGGCGGATGACCCATCAATTCAATGTTTTGCCTTGTCAAAAACTCCATTGTTTCAGTCAATCGGTGGCAGCTCGCATTGTCGTGATGCAGAATGATGCGTCTTTTCTTTGACTTTTCCCGAAGTTTCTCAATGACTTCTGGCAAACAAATAGTGGTGTACCATTCAGAATTAACCGTCTTACGTTGCTCTAATGCCACAGTCGCCCCATGACCGGTTATGCCGAAGAAACAGGCAACCATTTGCTTTGATGTGCTTCTTCCACGAACAACATTGGTTGGATTTGGCTCTTCTTGAAAGACCCATACGGTAGATTGCTGTTTTGTTTCAGGATCATATGAGTATATCCATGATTCGTCACCTGTGCATATATTATAAACTGCTTTTGATGCACCTTTAGCGAATTTCTGCAACATTTTCTTGCACCAATCAACAGGAGCATCCTTTTGCGCGTTTGTCAGGTTATGCGGTATCCAACGTGAACAAACCTTTTTCACATGCAAATGTTCATGCAAGATCTTATTGATGCTTGTCATACTAATGCCTAAAGAAGCCTCAATCTCGCGATATGTTACATGACGATCATATTTTATCAGGTCATGCACAGCATCGACGTTTTCTGGCACAACAACCGTTGTTGGACGACCTTCACGGGATACGTCCTTGAGTGATTGTCGGCCACGATTTAATTCGTTATACCAGTTTTTAATGGTGCTGTAAGAAGGTGCTTCATTACCATATAAGGAATTAAGTTCATCTAAGCACTGTTGTCGTGTCAGGCCACGTCGAAAGTTATGAAAAATTATTGCAAGAAAATGTTCACGAGTTAATTCCATTTTCTCTTAAGATCACTTTTTCAACGTGCTATCACTAACACTAACAACAATAAAATGACAAAATGTTATCGTTGAGGTTATGTTTAACAACATGAAGGTTGCACTGGAAACATCAGCTGGTGCCTAGCAGCAATCAGTGTTGCCAAGGCCAGAAATATAAATAGCAGCCCTCGTACTGCCTTGAGATAGCAACCTCTAAGTTTCATTATTAATTTTCTTTCCTACAGATCTTTTAAAATTACATTTTTAGAAATTAAGTAATTACTAATATTTCAAAGTCTTTTAAAACCGTAAAGTTTCAAAATAATGGATTTCCAAAGGATATTTGACTCGACGGGGGTTTACATTTAAAACTTTATGGTTGGCCCCAAAATTTAATATTAAAGAGCAGGGGCAATGTTGTGATACTAACCAAAAAGTGCAGTTTTGTACCCTACAGATATATATTGAATTTGAATCTTCTATGTTTGGTCATTAAAAAATTAATATGGAGTATCCACATTTTTTATTCAGTCTATATACAATACACCCAATATTATGTAAATATATCATCTTTAAATTTAATTTAGAACATCTAGGTAATGTAGCCAGAATTATTTTTGGCCACAAGATACCGGCCATTATTGTATGCTATGTACTTTGGGACAATTCCTCTCCTTCATTGAAAATTATATCATTCATTGCTGAAAAGATCACCTGACTAGTTGCTGCAGAACTGCCCATATAGATGGTGGTGTCCAGACCATGACAGCTTCACTCACCAAGCTGTATAGAAGTCGGCGACCCAATATTGTGCCAATAAACCCCACTAGGTAAGGGTCAATCAGATAAAAATTCTGCAACAACAATTCTCTCATTAAACAACAATTCATGATATTACATAATATGCAATGTACAAGATAATGAGAATAGAACATACAACACATTTAAGTGCTGGCACAACCAAGATTTATTCCATATGAACAATGTTAAACATTTACGCAACAAACGCTGTTCAAATAGTGAAGTACAAAAAAGTTTTAATTTCTTTATAAAGAGTCAATACAAATATAAAAAACCTAAAAAACAGGTGTTTTAAGCATATATTTAAAATGAGACATCACCCATAATTCTGCAACTAAAACTAAGAGCAAACACAAAGGTGTTTAAAATTTAACATTGTTCTTATAGAACTAAAAGTTTTGTTTTAGTTATTAGTGTAAAGAATAGAACAGAATATAGAGTAAAGAAGTTCTGTTTCAATAATTAGTGTTCTGTTTAGTTTTTTATTAAGTGCATGTTTTAGAGTTAGTGAAGTTGACACACAACATGGTGGTTGTGATTCCTTGTGTGACTTAGGCTTGTCACAATGCTCCTAGGTATAATTTGATATTTTTAACCTAGTTTGTAATTATGTGTTAGGTTAGTTATTTACCTGAAGAAGAGATCAGATTACAGATCTTGAAATGAAGTGTTACTCATTTTTTGTTTCACTGAACAATGGCAAATGTCTGGAAAAATCCTGTTTCCTTCACTAAAATAAAGATAACTGGCTGTGCAGCAGCCTGTTTAAAGTATTTATTTTATCCATATGTGTTATTTGTACACATTATAGAATCTTTCAGTTCAGGGGTTGTAATGAAATAGAGAAAAGAAATTATCAACCAAAAAGATTTTTAAAAAATACAACATTAGCAGAAATACAGAAGCTTAAATTTAAACAACTGAAAGATTGTTTGTAAAGCTTATTTTACTTTACACTATAAATTAAAATAAGTTCTTTCTATTAAATTTATTTTGTTACCTTTTGATATACACCACATATACTTAAGTTATTGGGCATATCTTACTACGGGAATAGTAAACTCCCTCTCCTGTTATTCTATTCCAGTAATAAAAGGTGAAGCTCTGATAAAGTAATTGAAGGTTTTGAATATAAATAAGGACCACCTGATGTATCAAGACATTAAAAATTGTGAAAAATTAAATACCAGCACTACATTAAGGCTTGAATTTCAAAAATATTAAAATGAAGAATTAAGGAGACAAAAACTTACCATAGAATATCTTGTGTAAGACTGTGGCAACCACCAAACAGAACGATAAAGATGCAGGAATTGTAGAAATGTTGCCATAGCAGTGAATGAGAACATAATTATCTCAAACATAAGGCTACTATCATGTGGTAACACTGGTAAGGGAATGTGTCGAGGAGATACCACTTTGGACGAAACACCTTCACACTGCAACCCCAATCTGTGACAAAAACATTGACATTACGACAATACATAATCATACCCCAGGAGAGTTTCTTTCTGGCTGGGATATACTTAACAGTAGAACGTGCACTGGATACAGTGAAAACTGTCACATATCTGACACTTTATAAGAAGGCAGGACTTACACCTCACCTTACCCATCCAGAATATCTTGTCACTAAGGAAGTAATGCAAAAGTTCTTCCTAAATGCATTGAGGGTTTTGCTCATTTTATTGTTCTAAGTGAACATAACATATATACATGAGGCTCTCTAAAATTTATGGGCCACACATTATAAACAGTTAACAGTATTTTTTACATAAATTGGCAAATATAATAATATAATTATCAAGATGGCAAACAATCTGCAGTTAATAGAAGGATGTTCCTTAGGTACCTGAACTAAGTGTAAGTAATCAACAATAGTAAATATGGGATGTAACTACCATAAGGATGTTGTCATGCATAATACAATATAACATTACTAACAAATATAACAATTAATCAGTAAAAGAACAATATTTCACTACAGGAAAGACATATTGACCAGTAAGCTAGTGATTTGGAAACTACAATACCATATTTATAACTGAACAATACATACGCTTAACAACAATAGCAATAATACAATACACATGCAATATAATTAAAATATATGATATTACCAACAGACACTAGTAAAAAGAAACATAAAACACTAGTAAAATAACAGGAGTAAACAACTTGCAACAACAGACATCACTTATTCAATACTACTAATGGAAAACTAGTAGAGATGAAAGATCTCTTTAGCAACACCACACAATTGAAGAAGTCATGTTCAAAAGAAACAAGATATCCAAGCCCACACAGTCTAGTAATAACACTAAAATTTGTAATTGGTGGAGCACTAGATATGATGAAAAAGATCTTTGGATTGTATAAACTGTAGATGCTCTGAACACAATAAGATGTGACAACTCAGGACAATCAACCTTGCCAATAATCACTTGCTAAAGGAACATCAGAACTAAGAGCTTTCTTTTACCCATCAGTCAATCCAATTTTAACATCCTCCCCGAACAACTCCATTGGAATGTTACAATAATTAAAACCTAGTTTGTAGCCCACAATGTTTACGATACGGTCCTGGATACTTTGGGAATCGCTGGATGTGTCTGAGCTGAAATAGAGACCAAATGACACTTCATATTTCAGCTCTAATGAGTACAACGTAAACAATTCTTATAGCCTCCACACTAAGCCCCCTAATGGTCATGATGAAGACAAATCCTAATATTTTTGCAGTTCTTCCAATAATTCTCTCAATATAATTTCCTGGGCTTGGTCATGAGAAAAAAAACTACAACTGATCATGGATTGATATCTTGCGATGATAAAGGACAGTGTTACCCAAACAATAATCAAATAAAAGGAGTGATTTAGGCTTGTGAAAATGTACTATGGTACACTTCTTAGCATTTAATTCAGAGAGCACCAGTTCTCTACCACAATTAGGCTATTTTGAAGTCCATGACAATCAATAGCAGATGAAATTGAAAAGAAGATCTTGATGTCATATGCAAACATTAGCCACTATACATCAATCAAATCAGCCAGGTAGTGCACTGATGAAAGTGATAAGTATAAATGGTTCTAAAATGAGATTCCTGAGGAACTCCAGACACAGTATAATGCTCATGGGTAGTAGCATCCAGGTATCTAATTTTATTTAATCCAGGTAATTTATTTTCTTCTGAAATTGTACTTTAAGAAGAAAACCACAGTATGAGATTACCAATAATACCACAAGCACTCAGTTTGGTGAAGAGATGATTGTGGCTAACAACATCAAATGCCTTGAAAAAACCTACATAGATGCTGTTGTTTACCGTCTGCAAATAAAGAAATTATAAAGATCTCATATAGTGTAAGACAAGTAGCAAACATTGTATCGTTCACTGGTAAATTCATGTTCCTTAGAGGTAAGAATATTTTTGAAAAACAAGTGATAAGAGTGAAGAACAAAGGATTAAAACACCTTCCAGGGACTGGTTGAATCACTTCTGGATGATAGTTCTGTTCATCAACGATATTTGAAGACTTACGAATCAGTATAACAAAACTAGATTTCAGCACCTCCGGGAACATACCTTCTTACAGAAATCTGTTGGAAAATGATGATTAACTGGTAAGTAAGGAGGCCAAAACCCTCTTTTAGTACAGCTAGTGGAATCTCATCAGGTCCTGCACCTTTAAAGGTGTCAGGAGAGACAAGCTTCCACTACACATCATCAAATATACTCAATATACATATAGAGATATTAACATGCTTTTGGAAGTGAAGAGGTATTCTCATTGTCTCATCAGATGCACAGTTGAGTGCACTATGATGTTAAAAACACAATCTCTAAGCACGGTGGAGCAACCAAGATTTCTACATGTAACGTAGCTATGGAGGGAAGGGTTTATTTAATGTAAATGTTGAGTTTAGCTCCAATTAACCTAGTTTTGCTATCTTTTTACTTAGATTACACTATATTTTGTAGTCTAGGTGTCTCTGATGTGAAGACAATGTAAAGAGTTCATTTTGAGCTTCTTAGTTGCCAACTTTTAGATCTCTTCAGATGAACATGGCTCCAGATTCCAGGAGTAAAGTCTGTGACAGCATCAGATACTGAGAGAAAGGTGAACTAGAGCTAAACTCAACATTCGGCTACTTTGTCACCTACAAAATACACACACAGAGCACACATTTAATTGCAATATAAATCAAATGCAATTGGGAGTGCCGATGGCTGAGTGGTCTAAGACGTCAGACTTTGGATCTGAGTTAGAGATAGTACAGGTTTAAATTCTATATGTGACCGAAGGAAGGTCAGATTAAAGACGTATCAAGAAGCCTTTGGATGAAACAAATTAAATTATCAAGAGTCCTTAAATTCATCGATGTTTGAAGCAGCCTAACTATTTACTTAAAACAGTGTATAAAAAATACTAAAGAGATAAATTTAACAGCAGCCTAATATACACAAAATCTTAAATTAAATGGTAACGGTTGAAGTGTAATAGCCTAAATGTTATAATACGAGTAAATAAGTATTCAAAGTTATTATCAACAATTCATCATTTGGTAAACTCATTATTAGAAAATGAAGATATTTGTCAGTGCCTACAATCCTTAGCCTTTCTCATACCTACACTAAAGTTTAAAAAACTTACTTTGATTTGTTAATATCATCGTTAGTTGAGAATATTGGTTGAGGAGGCCGTCCAGATCCAGATCGGCTAAGGTTTCTTCGACCACCAGGCATTTTGGTTTGACTGATTATATTTTGAAGAAATTAGATCTGTAAAATATATTTGATCAAATAAGTTATAAATGGATTGTATTGAATTCAAAAGATGATTTCAAAGCTTCATATTGTTAGCAGCCTACTATATCATGATCCCATTTCAACATAAACTATTGGCCAAAACTAAAATGATTTTAGTTCGACACAATAAACACACTCGACCCACGTGGCAATTAAATGAATAACATTCATATCACCATTACTTTACCAAATTATTCTCTTCATGTACAAGTATTATAATTTAATTGTTAATATGTATTATATTTATTCCTTGTCTGCATTACATATCCCAGTCACATTTAATAATAAAACCCAGCCAAAGTAATAAATATTTTGATTTAAAATGTATAATGCTTTTCCCATAGGCCCGTAACATTTATAGGATGGCCTTTAACACCTTAACTGCGACACGAGTCTTGTACTGACTTAAGAACAATGAGAAAAGTATCAGTGTGCATCCACCATGGTCAATGTGTAAAACTATGATACATCTCTAGCTATATTGTATATTGTTAACACCTTCCCTGAGATACGAGTCATGTACCGACTTTAAGACAATGAAGATAGTATCAGTGTGCATCCGCCACAGTCATTAACCAGCAATGTCATTTTTATAACAAGCTAAACTGCGTAAGACTGTAAATTTGCCAGTATTAAGAATGATAATCTGATTGGCAAATAGCATCAATCATACTATATAAACCTATAATAGTATAATCTGTACTGTCAGTACAGATACATATCAGTCCTATTTGATTCATCTACCGGCTGCAGTATAATAAGCAGCCACCACCACAATTAAATCATCAGTATTTGTGACTATCTAAACAACCGAAACTAAAATTTTGAACCAAATAACGTTGGAATTATTTCAAATTATGGTCTAGTTAAACTATTTTTATACTCAAAAAAGTAATAATGTATGATGAATCAAAAACTCTATGCTATATGTATTTATAAAATGTAACAGACAAACCAGTGTAACATTTAGTTACTTTTTACTACCTTGAAGGATAACCATATCTGACAACTTGTGACACAAATAACAAATGTACATCACTATTTGTGGTCATTACTCGATGTTTGAATGAATTTGGAACAATATTGTTATTCAATACATTAAAAAGAGCTTGCAATAATTTTAATAAGTAACGTAAATAACTATAGTTCGATTGTTTTTTGTATTTGATATTTTAGGTATTTCTAATCGATAATTTGGTGTCCGGATTCGATTGTGGTGGTCGGCACTCACTATACTGTGGCCAACCGATTGCCTGATACAGAATTGTTTGAAATTAGAAATTCACATACTCATCAACATAAAACATTATATGTATCATATAACTATTTTGGTTATTGTTTACTTTGGCCACCTCACAACATTTGGTGTTACTTTTCAAAAGGAAAATGCTTTAAAATTGAATTAAAAACCGCTAACAATTAATTTGAATGAAATGTAAATTTTCAGTAAGCACAAAAAACTGTAAAACATGTGTTGCCACTATAATAAAATAGTCCAGCACTGGGGTAGTGTACGATAAGCAGACCCGGTTTTTTATATAGATATAAGTATAATTATCAATACTTAATATTCATTTATCAAATATGCGTTTATAAATAATATCAACATATATATATAGTCAAATTAACAATTACATTTATAATTAATATAATGCACATAGTGATAATCTTATAATGAAAGTATACTACATATTTTAAGAAACTGTAGTAATATGTAATTTTAAATCAATTTAGATAATTTAAAGTAAACATTATTAAAATTGTTCAGCAAACATTTTCCATACCAATAAATTTAAATTTAAATAGCTGGTTTCCCAACTAAAACTATGTAGACCTATAGGCCTATAATAAACTACTATAAAAAATAATTTGGCCCAGGCATTTATTTTAAGGTTTTTTTTAAAACATGGTATCAAATGATGTTATTAAAATTATACCACTAGGCCTACTTCTAAATAACATTTAAAACAACATAGACATAATACAAAACATACTTACCAAAAGTAACTACATTTTAAAATTTATACACCAAAGTCACAAGACAGTTGTATTCTTCACTACTGGTCTCTAGTAATTTCAAAATTAAATAAATTTATTTCCTTAAACATACAAATATATCCAATCCTCACACTCTCATGACAATACGAAGCAAAACACGCTAACCTAACCTAACGTGAATAAAGTTCATCAAGCAACCGCCGATTGGCGAATAAGATTTGGCAACCTGACGAGTGACAAGTAACGACCCACAGACAACAGTAACAAGACATTAGACAACAAGTGACGAGTAGAGATGTGCCAAAGAACAGGAACAACTCCATCGGAACGTTCCGGAACCGGAACGGGTTTGGGACAGTTAACTTCTTCGGAACTCCACGTTCCTAGGCAGTTCCGTCGGAACGTGCCTAGAAATAATGCCGGACATTCCGGCTCTGTAAGCTCGGAACGGTTTACTAGACATGCCAAAATGATTCCGGGCGTTCCGGCGGAACGAATAGGCTGGTAAATGAAGGAGGAGGAGATCTTCTTATTGGAAATATCAATTTTCTATTATTTTACAAAACAAAACTCACAATTCTCCAATAAAATACCAACAATAAATGGTATTTTATTGGAGAATTGTGAGTTTTTCTTTTGTAAAATAATAGAAAAAAGGCTGGTAAATGTTCTAGTTCCGTTCTGGATTGTAGGTAACCACAATATTTTCATGTGGCAACCTGTACTTAATTATTTTTATTGATATATTCAAATCATTATTTATACGTTGCCAACTAATAATTCATATACCGTACAACTGTTAGTGTTCGTAAACTGAAAGAATGGACTTTACCAAATTAAATGTTCGCACAGCTATAATTTAAGGCTCTTCCTAGCAATCAAAAGACAAAATTCTCTTTATTGACATGGACATAGAGTACAGTCATGGCGTCAGAGTTTTTCTTGGGTTCATATAAATTATTGTGGTGATCTTGCTCTATCCAGAAACTCTTCAATGGAATAGAACTCTCTCTCCAGCAGCCAATCAAGAAGAGTTTCTTTAAAGTTCCTCTTGCCTCTCTGTTATTTCAGTCTTGTTGGAAGGATGTTGTAGAGCTTAGCCCGATGTAGGAAGGTTTTTTCTCAAAACCAGTCATGTGATGTGCAGGAAGTATATAGTTTCCTCTGTGCCTGGTAGTATAATGATGTGTCTCTGAGAATTGCGGGGGTTCTTTCTTTATTGCACAGATGATTACCTCACTAATGTAAAGGTTGGCTATTGTCTGTAGCTTCAGTCTTTTGAAAACCCCCTTGCAGGAATCTCGAAAACCCAGTTTGGCCAATACCCTGATTGCCCTCTTCTGAAGAAGCAGTACCCTGTGGAGGTTTTCTTTAGATGAGTACCCCCATACAGACAGCGCATTTGCGACTCAAACAGTGCGAAGTAAGCTGTTCTTGAGGTTTCTATGTTGCTGATTTGTTTGAGTCGCTTAATTACATATAATGCAGTGCTAAGCTTTTTGCACTGTTGGTCTACATGAAGTTTCCAATTCAGGTCGCTGTCTAGGGTTATCCCAAGGTATTTTGCCTCTTGAGAATATGAGGCATTGGGTAGTTCGAGAGCATTCCTTCTTTGTGGACCAAAATGAAGCTGCTGTGTTTTGTCTTCATTTAGTACTAAGTCATTCTCCTAACTATATTGTTTTGCCATGCTGGCTGCGATGTAGGCATTGATTCTAGGTCCTTAATGTTCTTGTGGGAGATAATGAGGGCAGTGTCATCAGTGTATAGGAATACTTCACTTTTGTCCTGTAGTACTGAGACAATGTCATTAGTGTATAAGACAAATAGTACAAGGCCCAGCACAGATCCCTGCGGGACTCCTCTTGTTGTTTGTGCTTCTGTGGATCTAATTTTCTGAGATGTCTTGTTGATAATGTGGACTATTTCCGTAATTTGGGTTCTTCTGCTGATATAGCTTTCAAACCACTGATGCGCCACTCCTCTTATTCCTAGAGTTTGTAATTTATCCAGGAGATGTTTATGACTCAGGCTGTCAAAGGCTTTACTAAAGTGCAAGAAAATGTCAGTTGTTGTGACCCCTTCTTCAGTTGCATCAATGATAGTTTCTACCAGGTCAGTTATGGCCGTGATGGTGGACTTGCCTTTTCTAAAGCCGTGTTGACGGCTGGTTAAGAGATTATTATTTTCTAGGTGTGTAAGCAGCCTTGAGAGTACTATTTTTTCAAAGACTTTTGATAGTGTGCAGATAAGCGATAAGCGAGGTCTGTAGTTGTTAGCTAGACATGAGGGTCCTTTTTTGTATTTTGGATAAATCAATGACTTTTTAAGCAGGGAGAGAAAAATGCCTTGCTGGAAGGACTTGTTAATTGCATTTATTATTGGAGCTAGTATTTCATTTTTGCAGTGTTTAAGAACAACTGATGATATTTCATATATTCCAGAAGATGGCTTTGATTTCAGGGATTATATTGTTTTATTCACCTCTATTGTATTTGTTGGCTTAAAGCTCTCCTCAAAAGACTTGAATTCCCTTTCATAGCGTTGGATATATTTTTAAAGGCAGTTGTTGCGAATTTGATAGAACTTGTTCTGCAGCATTAGCAAAGAAGTGGTTCATGTGTTCCACTATTTTTTGGGGATCAGTTGTTGTTGAACCTTTAATATCAATAGATTTTATACAGTTATTTTTAGATTTACTACTGTAGCGATTGTTATTTATTATTTGCCAGACAGCTCTTGTTTGATTCTCTGCATTTGCATTGTGGTTTATTGTAGCTTCCTTTCTGAAGTATTGTATAGTAGAGAATTTATAGCATGACCGGTGACTTCGAGATGCGCCGTAGGCAAAGACGGAACTAAAGTGGTGGGGGGTGGAGCGGCTCAGTCTCTTGCCGTATTTAGCCTTGTGAACTTCGGTCTCCAGTCTTCTATACGTGCCGCCCAAAAAACATTCGCTTGAGCCAATTCACGAGTTGTAATACAATTTGTGAATTAACTGCGTTGTGCTCATTACGTTTTAAGTAAAGAGTTTGAGATGGATCATAATGTAAAAAGTAAAATTGGAGGTAGAAAGGTTATACACGGCCAAGCAAGAGAAGTGCTTCCCATTTTATGAAACGGGAAGCAGAAACCAACACACTTATAAATTTGAAGAAAGTTCAACAGCGTGTCGTAGAGGCAACTGGAATTTCTGAAAGTACGCTGAGACGAATTCTGAAGGAGGAAAAAAAATAAGTCCAATTGGCAATTCTTTTAGTACGCCCAACAAAGTAAGAAAACGCAAACATACTAAAAGTAATCTGGACAATTTTGATTTGGGTGTAGTTCGAAGAACAATAAATAATTTTAATCGACAACGGGGTTTTGTTATGTTAACTATTGCGTGTGGATCGTTGGCGTTATTGTTATTTTAAGTATACATCATTAAATTAACTTGATACAAGTTGGTAGATAAAACTGAGTTTTTTTTATTCTACTGTGTATATTGACAAATTAGTTTAACCAGTTTTATATTAATTTTTAATTTAGCAGCTAGGCTACGTCAGTTGAAAATTTTGTAGTGTATAATTGTATCTACTATCGTAAATCCTGAAGCTTACACGGTTAGTATATGATAAATTGAATTTTAATGGCTATAAAGCGTAACAATTACAATTCTGAACTGTTGTCGTCGTTGGAGATCAAGAATAATGTAAATTCCTACCTTTTCCCAATTTATAAGAACCCTTTCTTACCACCAGGTATCTCTACTGCGAACTCATTAAGAAGGGTGAGCTATGAACACAATTTCGGCAAAACATAGTCATTGTTAAGATCACGTACATCCGGTCCCAATATTTCCAAGATTTCCTGTATTGAATTCCCCATCATAAAAGTCCGTCGCCGTAACTTCAAAAGAGTCTAGAAATGTTCAAATATTCTCAAGGTCTCCTATACTAAATTGCTCATCATAAAAGACCACCGTGGTAAGAACATAAAGGTCTAGAAATGTTGGCAAACACTACAATATTCGGCTCCCGCCACCACTATGAGCCGGGAGCCGAAAACTCTCAGTAGGGTTAGTAGCACCGTATTCCCTCCCCTACTTTAGACTGTGCCCCCACGCGCTCAACTCCTCCACTCCTCACGCGCATCCCACCGGTCATGCTATAACTTCCCTAGAGTAGTTGAAGATCATATTCTATTATCCTGTCATTGGTTTGTTTTTTGTTTTCTTCCGTGCCCGTCATAATTGATTTATTAAGAGCTGTAATGTATGCCCCTTTCAATCTTATAAGCTCCCGTTCTTGCTCTTGATTTGTATGGATTTTTTTTCTTTTTTGGCCTTGACTGTACAGTTGGACATGCTGTATCTAGTGCGGCTTGTAGGATCTTGTGGAGTTCAGTATAAGCTTGATCTGCATTTTGGGTGTTTGTGACATTTACCCAAGATTCATGCTCTAGAATATTTTTGAGTTTTCTTAGGTTCTGGGCATTATAGTACCTTCTAGATGTACTTGGTATTATAGCTTTGTCAGTTTCCAGGCTTATTTTGTGCAGGTGGCCCGTGCGGTCTGATAAGCCTGCAGTGCTGATCTCTTTTGGCACCAAATTTGTTGCAATGATGTCAATTGATGTTTCTGAATGAGCAGTGATCCTTGTTGGTGGTAGAGGGATTCTGGTAAAATCGTGGCTCGTAAGAACATCATTCAGTTGCTTATTGTCATCCCCATCAGCTAGGCAGTCCACATTTATATCCCCTGTTATAATAATTGGATTTTTCCATGTAGGGAGGTCATCAAGAATAATGGACAAGTTGTCAAGGGCTGCTTCGAGATTATGATAGACTGGAGGTCTGTATATTCCCAGGATATAAAGTTTAGAATTTTTGGTTTTTATTTTTATGAGCTGCGTTTCACAGACAAATTCTATTTGATTTTTCTCTATGTCAATGCAGGAGACTTCGTTACTTAGGTATTGGTTTGCAAAAATTGCCACTCCACCTTTTCTTTGCTTCAGTCTTGAGAAGCCCCTAATATACTCATAATTTTCAACTTGTGTGTTAATTAGTTTGTCTTTAGGAAGACCATGTTCTGTAAGTATAACTATGGCTGGATCAGTGACTTTGAGTTGGTGGTTTAGCCTGTCAATTTTGTTCCCAAGGACATTAATATTTTGATGAAATATTGTGAAGTTGTCTGGTAAGGGCAAGGGCTTTTTATTATGCTTAGCTATTTTGTCATTTATGACTTGATTTGGAGTACTGGAAAGAAAAGTTGAATATTGTTGTGAGCATAGGTAGTTGAGTGGATCTGTTTTTTTTATATATATACTTCATGGCTGTTTTGTGACATTGTTAGGCTGTTTTTAATATCAGTTTTAGAGTTGTAAAAGAATCGGGTTTTGAATTTTGTCTTCTTCCGTTGAGTTTGGTCTAAAAAATGCTGATTGGTCTGATGATGTCTCAGGTCCAGTTCTGATGGGGATCCCAGTATTTCGTTGCTGTTCAGTTTTTTGGATGAGATTTGTCTGCCTTCTCCTGTCTGATAGTTTGGTTAAATTTTAGTGTCTCTCGGTGTGTCAGTGGTCCGTGTTGTAGCTGAGATTTGTCTCGACAGAGTTTCCAATTTTTCTGTTAATATCTGACCATCTTTAAGGTCTTCGTGTTGGAGTAATGTCGTTGTCACTTTCTTACTTTTCTTTCATAGGTAGCTTGGTAGTTCCATGTCAAATCCATCTGCAGATTTGTGGATGTCTGGAAATATGGTGATGGTATTCACTGTAAGGTGAGCTGGAGGGGCATTTGTTTTCATGTAGGTCATTTCTGTATCACTGCAGTAATTGGTATTAGCTTTTTAAGGTTTGTTAGTATTTTCCTCATTTAGTATGTTATTGTGTACTAGTGGATGATTCAATTTTGTTACTGGTTCACTCTGAGATGGACTTCTGTATAAGTCTAGATCTTGCTCTGTATAGGTCTTAGTCTTCCTTACCCATGTGCTATCTTCTCCGACTGGAGTATAGTACACAAATGATTGGGTGTGTCTGGAGACTGCTACTATACAGTGGGGTAGTGATTTGTAGATTTTCTCAGGTTCTTTTGAGATTATGACAACTGCTACATGTTTTGCTTGTTTCCCTTGGAATTCATGAATAGTTGGGGTGTCAAAGCCCTGTGAAATTAGTGTTCTTTTTTCGTGCTGCTTGAAAACAAGGACTTCAAATTTTTCTTTTTCAATGTTAAGGTTTACTATTTTGTTAAAATGAGCTAAGTTCATTTCAATTTTTTTACCGGATTGTTGGTCTCCATTCCTTGTTCATAGAAAGGTGATAGAAGTTTTGCAACACTGCTTGTACAACGATAGGACTGTTTATTAACTTCAGTTACTTCTGCAATTTTGAGAATGTCATAGTGAGACATATCAAAAGTTGTTCTATTTATAAAAGGTATTTGATTTTTATCACCAATTAGCAGTGCTTCCGACACACCAGCCAATGCAGGATTTCACCAGCATGTAGCATAAATGCTTCATCTAGCAGCAGCCTTGTGTATTTTACACCCTTCTTCACTTTATGAATCAGGTTTATTATAAATGAGTGTACCGTCCTGCAAGAGTCATTCACGTTGATATTCATCTCTCGTCGTTCCTGTGTCAATCGAATACGAAAGTCAGATGCTGCTTCTTTTGTGGGAAAGAGAGCTAGATCTTCTTCTCTTAAGTTGTTAATGATAAAGGTGGTCTTACCGCAACCAGGTACTCCTTGCACAAGCTGTAATTTAGTGCTGGCTATTCAAATTTTTACACTGTTGTATAGCCTTAGTTGGTTCATTACAAAAGTGTCATCTGAGACTAGTAATGCCCTATTAGCTGGCGTCACAATTGGGTCTACCTCATATTTATTGTTCTGGTAAAAAAGTGGTATAAAACGGGCACCATCATATCCAAAATCATAAGTTGTTTTATGGTTATTTGGTATCTGAAGTTTACCTACGCTTAAGTCAATTATATTGAAGTTTGTCTTAGTTTCCGTAAATTTTTCGATTGTAGTCTGGTTGAGAGGCAGACTGTAATTTAAATTGTATTCCTTGTAGATCTTGGAGAATTTCTGGATTAGTGATGCTTTTGATAGCCTCCAAGCCTCTACTTGTTCTTGCTCTCTCTCTCTCCCTATCTCTCTCTCTCTCTCTCTCTCTCTCTCTCTCTCCCCCCTCTCTCTCTTTCTCTCTCACTAGCTTACTAAAAAAGAGAAGAGCCAGGATATCTATATGAGAAGTATAAATTTATGAGAGATGTACATTTATGCCAACCAAGATTTGATGAAGTTCAACTACAAGTGAATGTAGTTAAAGTTATATTAAGAATAATAGTCATTATTCTAGAATTATCTGTTTGAAGAAAAACTTTTATTGAAAATATTGTAACCACAACTCATGTGTAAATGTATTTTGTACCTGTTGTGATGGTAGATTGGACCAATGGTCTAAATCACAGCAGGAGGAATAAAGAAATGCCAAATGTCTCTCTCTCTCTCTCTCTCTCTCTCTCTCTCTCTCTCGCGTCTACTGGCTTATTTTTGAGTCACTTTGACTGTTATTTCTGTATAATGGGACCTTCCCGGGATTTTAACCCATGATCTCTTTATTGGAAAGCTGTGACTTTATCCACTTGTCTACGGAGGAGTATAGAGTATTTGTTAATGCATTTGATACAATTTTATGTAAGGGAGAACAAGTATAATGCATAATGGTATATAAGGCAGCTCTGAGACTTATTAGTAAGAGTCTTGAAAAATGAACAATAACATTTCTAACCACAACGGTTATTTTTGCCATGCCATCTACTTCCAACCAACAGCTGCAGGGTATTTTTAATACTTAACCTAGCCTTTCAAGTTCATAATTATATTGGAGTAAAGTTACTTGTACTAGATGGACTTTGTGTCGATGTGGTGTGATATTTTCTGGTGTTGAAGTCTGCAGCCTTTCTTCGGCCAATGATCCACTGATACATTTGTTTGGAAACTTAACTTCAGGCTGTAAACAGATTACAGTTAAATCACGTGTCATTCTAAGGAAAATTTGACGTTTGTAAAGGAAGAAACTGAGCAGCTCCTCTCTGAATGAGTTATTAAAATATATTGCCACCCTGGATTTACAAGACTTTATCACTGATTCAAAACAAAAAGCTTGTCCTATTCCTTGGAAGAAGTTCGTCAAGTTGTACCCTGCTGTAGAGTATGTGCAGAGCTGAAACTAAGGTTTTGCAGCTACAAAGGGATCTGGTTAAAGGAACATAATCATTGGAAAGATTAAACATTAATTTTAAAGGACCTTTACCCAGCGCCTGTAAAAAAAATCGTTCTCACGAAAGTTTTTTAATGGAAGAAGTTAAAGTTATTTAAGCGGATCCTGGGCTATGCCCACGTCAGATTATCAGCTGGGCGGGAGAAAGCAGTGTGCTATGTTACGTACTTATGTATCTAACAAAACCTATCTTTAGGTTCTGTAATAGATTATATGTTAATTTTTTATCATATATGTATAATAGTGCTAATATATATATATATATATAGCAGACGCCAACCAGTTTAAACAAGATATTTAATGGAAACTTACATCAATGACAGCTACCAGAGGAAGATTTGTCCAATTAAGAATGCTGTATGCAACGTTTGTGGTAAGAAAGACCATTTCATTAAGATATGTCAAATGACTTCAAAAGTAGGATCCCTTCGTAGTGTGATGTTTCGTCTTGTGTTCTCAGTATTTGAACACAGAAAGAATACTTAGCTGATATCCATCCTGCATTGTCAAAAGCGACTGTTCCAGTAGCAGTAAACCACTTACGTGCTATCGCTTTGATCGACACTCGGTGGTCGTCTAACTTTATAAGCGATTCATTAGTTTAAAAAAATTAAATTAACAACTTACCCTTTTACTATTGGTTTAGTTACTATAGCGTCTAACTCTTTCAGACACTAGGTGTCCGTTCAAGAAGAATTAAACTACTAGGTAATGTTTACAATGATGTATCTCTATCTATTCTTCAGAGTTTATGTACAGATGTCATAATTGGCGCGACTTACTTGCTCGTTACTATAAACTAGAAATTTACGTAGATGGATCAGATAGTTCTCTTGTTGTTAGTTATCTGGCTGCAGCCAGAGTTAAACCAGTTTCATTTTTAGCACATTTTACCTCAGACTGTAGACCGATATCCATTAAATCCTGTTCTTACTCTTAATTAGAATCTAAATTTATTTCACCGAAATATCTTATCTATAAAAGGAAGGTGTAATTGAAGCATATCACCATGGCAAGCTCAAGCTCACGTCACATTTTGCAGTAATCATAAACGTCGATGGACATTGATTACTCTCTTACTACAAATAAGTTCATTCTCCTTGATGCTTATCCACTCCCTAAGACTGAAGACATAGTAAAGAAAGTAGCTCATTTTTGTATATTGACTTTGTATTTTGTACAATTGACTTGACATCAGATACCATTCAGAGCATAAGATAAACATTACACAGCTTTTGAAGCATGTGGATGACTGTAACAATTCAAAGAATCCCATTTGGTGTCGCTAACAGTGTTGCAACATTCCAGCTTGTTCTAGATTAAATTATTCAGCTTAAAGATATTAACCATATAATCTTACCTTGATGGCGTTACAATGTGGCAAGATTCAGGAAGACCACAATAAAATCTAGACAGATTCATGCAAGCTGTGGCGAAATATAGTCAATGTAATTAATATTTTGGTTAACACAATCAGTAATGGGGTGATCAAACCAGACCTAGATCGTCTTCTGCCCCTATAGAATCTTCTTTCTACAGATACTGCTTCTCTCAGGAGAACAATTGGCATATTTTCTCATTTCGCTAGATTCATACCCAAATCTTTTCGAGAGTGAATTGAAACACAGTTCTGTATAAAAAGAAGACTATGCTATCATAGAGGCTGTCCGGAGGTGGCAACAGTATTTAATCACTAGGAGAGGCGCTTTTAGTTGGTTATATATATATATATATCACATTGATTATACTTTCCGCAAAGTTAAACATATGAGACTGGCTAAGGGTTTTACAAAACCAAAATTTATTTGTATTTGTTATTGTGTTTATTTTCCATGTAGTTAACCTTTAAAAATTAAATGATAAATTGGGACTCATTAGTTTTTATACAAAATACAAATAAGTTTCTCTTAGCTGTAGTATATTTTGGTTCTACTGTATTCACACTTTATACGGATCAGCCCTCAATACATAATGCTGTTTAAGTAATTTCCATACATAAGCCGTTCGTACAAACTAACAATGCAATGCCAATGTGATTGCTGTGCTGAAATACGGATCTAATTGTCCAACAGGCCAATTTGGTTTGAGATAAATTCTTATTGGAGAATCTTAGAAATTGTGGTTTGAAAGTGATAAAAATTTAGATACATTTAAAAAGAAGAAAGTACGTTTTCACCAACAACTAGTACGATACAAGTCACTTCAATTGTGCCACTCAAGAGGAGTCAAACTCGTTACTACTACGTGAATCATGGCCAATCCATTAATTAGTTTCGAGTACGAAAAAATGAGGGAGTAAAAGAGTGACCTTATGTATGACTGAGATAGCAAAGTATGAGAGCCATTTTAACAACCACCATTACATATAAAGCAGCTATGGTGGGAAGGGCTGATTTAATGTGAATATTGAGTTTAGTTCCAGTTAACCTTCCTATTAAGTGCAGCATCTGAAATCTGATGCTGTTGCAGACTTGACTCCGGAAATCTGGCGTCATGTTCATCTGAAGGTATCCAAAAAATAGTTCACAATGACGAAGTTCAAAACGAACCCCCTCGTCCCCTGCATCGTTTTGTCATCAGTCACCCAGACTACAAAAAATAGTGTAATCTAGGTGAAGAATTTATTCTCATTATCTAAATTGTGCCTACTACAACACACAACTTTTTTGTCTCACTTTTTATGTTTACTGGTCCTACAAACTCCTGCACTACTAATAAACCAGCAAGCATGAAGAAATCACACAATAAATAAACTGACACTGTGAGCATTACAAGAATCACCATATTCTCCCACTACTTTCCTATTATTCTAATACACTGACACTTCTCTTGAAAATCACCAATGCCTCCCCAAGGGGTGCACTCCCAGGGTTGAGAACCACTGTTGTAAACCAAAGGACACTTCCAAATCCATTTGGAAAAAAATACACGTAGACCCACAATAAACTTTAAATTATAAAGTATAGTGGAATGTAGGTACTTCAAACCTCAAGGGACAAGTTAAAAGATTAGAAATATCAACAAATTTGAAATGCAAAAGTGTCTTAAAAGGGGCTGAAAAATAAATTTGACTCTATATTTATAAAACACAATTCTTAAAATGTTATAAATTTATTTAAACTTTCTTTATACTGCACATTTAATGTTGTATATTAATATATTGTAATGAACATTGTAAATCTTATCCAATTATCATCCAGGTCATGTGCATTCACTTTGACAGATGTGTCAAGATAGTGGTGGGTAAACCCTTTATTCTAAAAATAAAATAATCTAGGGCTAAACAATGACGCCATGAGGAGTGGTTATATGTTGAAGTAGTAGAAAGATGGGACATTGAACTTAACAGCTATGAGGTAGTTGGGATACAATCAAAATGCTAACATTTGAGGAAATCAAAATAGTGCAGTGAATGCTGTGGTACGGTGGAGGCTCTTTCCTTTAATGCCTGAACGTCAGCATTACCGCTCCAATAGGGGATTTTTGCTGTTCTAAGAAATTTTAACATATTATTTAAAAACCAATAAACAAGCATTAAACGTTATTAATATACTACTTATTACTTTAAAAGGATCACTCTGAAAGTTTTGAGATTTATGAAGAGTTTTTGTACTAGACTCACCAACAGGTGTGATCAAAGTAATCCCCTATAGCATCAAAACACTTTTGAGGTTGGATTTTCCACTTTTGGAATGGAGTAAAAAAATGTATAAACATAATTATCAAGTTTGGCTTCTGAAGAAAAGCTATGTTTTTCACATTGAAGAATGAATAACCAGAATTCGTACACAGTGAGCTCAGTTAAATAAGTGGGGTACTCCCATCATTTTGATGCATTTTCGGCCGAAAATTCTTCAGTTTTTGCATCAATGTGAGAAGAGACATCGCTATAGTGTCAAATTAAATCTTTAATATTCAAATCCAGAGAACTTCTGGCAAACATTGTTTGGTATATCAACTTGCTATGCCAGTCTTCTGTTCCTCCAGCATTCACGGGTCCAATAGTCATGAAGAAAAAAGCACACATTACTTTCTTCACCAATCGTTGTTTTTTTTGAAAATTGTGGGGATGGCATGTCTACAACCATCATAAAATGGTATGTATAAATCAACAGAGAAAATTTTGGAAATAATCTGATAACCACAATATTAAGCAGTTAGGAGGGTCTGCGGGATAATTTTTATATGCTGATTTTTGCAAATCTGCAAATTTATTCGCAATGCTGCATATCTAATCTTTAAAGAAGGCTCTTTTAATAAATAAGTGTAGTATCTGTCCTCTTATTTACTTTGAAGTGCTGTCCTAAAATCCAACAAATTTTTGAAGATCATGACATATCACAAGAACAGCTTATCGCAGCACATGTTAAAAAAATCAGTGACCTTGAAAAACAACTCTTACTTTCTGACAGAAATCTACCAAAACAAGTAGATAAAGCCCAACTGCAAAAAATTGACATTAAAACTCAGACAATAGAGGCTGTGAATCACTTCAAACTACACCCCAAAACCTTACTACTATCCTAATGGAAATAGCCCAGTTGAAAGCCAGACAGAACAACTTTGATACAGTTATAAGAAACTTCAGTTCTTGGCCCCAGAGTCACTGTTCAAACATCTCACATCAGTCAGTCCTGTACGAGCAAGGTACTCAAACTGAAACCACCCCTGAACAGGTGGCCGTCCCAAATTCTCCCTCTGGTTACTTATACTCCTGAGACCATTAAGAAAGGACCACCCATTAGAAACCTATCTTGCTCAAAACCTCATGACTCAAATAAGCGCAGGAAGAGTGCAACAGAAACTAAAACCAACCAGTTCAGTGTGGCTCTTCAGGTTAAGAAAAATAAAATACATAATGAAAAAATAAAAAATTACCCTAAACAAGTTGTAAAAAACACGCTCCAAAATGACAATTTAGTCAACGACAAGCAATACGGAACCTTTAATATAAGTAGATGCCCTCCATTGAGTGCAAAAATACTAGAAGATAATGAGACCTATGAAGGTTTCCCACAAAAGAGTACATACTGCACGTCTGTAGTCCTCCTCTACAGACCCTGCCGACCCCAGGAATCAACCTTCCAATACAAAATTCCCAGGAAATTATACAGGATGGAAGACCCCTGACACAAAAACTCCCAGGGACCAAGCTCTGGCCCCAACTGCCCCTCCTGTTCATATGCAGGCAACTCGCAAACCAGATTTTTTAGAACTCCGTCAAAGAAAAGAAGAGAGAATGAGGCACCATCAGAAGACGAGAATATACACAAACTCCTCACTAAGGCCAATTCATCTATGACAGACTTTTCAATTCTCCATCAGAATGTTAGGGATCTGGCAAACAAAATTGACCGTGTTAACCACCTGATTCAAACAACAAAACCAGACATCATAATTAATTCTAACAGAGCATGGTTTAAATAGAGATGAACTGAGCATGACAAATCTGATTCATTACACTCTCCTGACCCATTTTAGCAGAGTAGACCATAAAATAGGTGGTGTTGCAATTGCTCCCATTGATGTGCTAAATAAGTGCAAAGAACTAAACTTAGAAGCATCAATGATAAAACTAAACAAAGGAAACAGCAAACTGTTCTTGCTTGGACTATACAGACAACCAAAGGCTAATTTAGATGAAGCCTTGGAAAGACTTTCTACAATAATAGAAGAAACAGCAGCCTACAAGTATCCATTGATCATCATGGGTGACATTAATGTTGATATTCTAAAGACTGTCACCAACACAGCTAAATTAAATGAAACACTGGCCAATTTTGACATTGAGAGACTATCTATACCTCCTACCAGAGTAACAAACACCACTTCAACTTCAATTGACTGTCTGTGCAAATCACTACACAAAAGATTTGGATGTTGAGGTAATACTTACTGGCATATCTGACCATAAGGCCCAAATATGCAACTTCAAAATTTCACTGCCAAACTCAACTCAACCAGGTCGGATCATCCGACACTTCCGTGAGGAGAATATTTATCACCTGAAGTACCTCCTAGCAGAAAATAGCTGGCTCAAAGTTCACAATGCCATAAATGTTGACCAAGCCTATGAAAATTTCTCCAAATCACTGCCTGCAACTATAGAGGTGGCTTGCCCAAAAAAGAAACGAAGACCAAGAAAGAAGAAAATCTTAGATATGTATGACAATAAAGACGCACTTTTACTGAAGCAAGCCTACCTGCAAGCTCTCTCCAAATTTGAACTGACAGGAGATATTGAAGACAAAGCAATCTGCACTGATGCAAAGAAAAGGTACGATCTAAAATTAAAATCCCTGCGCAAACAAGCCACTGTAGAATACATAGAAAAATCTGTTAACAAACCAAAAGCTATGTGGGATACGATAAATAAGGAACGAAATAAACAAGGACAAAGGGAGCCTCAGATACAGCTGAAAGTGGACGGAAAGTTACTGGACGAGCCACTTGAAGTGGCAGAACAACTAAACAACTATTTCATAAAAGCTGCTGATGAAGCACTAAAAAAGAGTGACGTGACAAGAACTGCCAGAGCTAACCCTATCACATTCACATGTGACAAATATCTTTCAGAGCTGTCATTCACCAATCCTGAAGAAGTATCAAAAATAATTCAAACATTTAAACCGAAGTGGTCTGCAGGACTGGATGAGGTTCCCTCACAACTTGTAAAAATCTGCTTCAAAGAACTAATAACTCCATTAACCAGCATAATTAATAGATCATTTCAAGAAGGACAATTCCCAAGTGCTCTTAAATGTGCAAAAGTCTATCCTAAATACAAAAAAGGTTCTGCAACAGATCTAACTAACTATCGACCCATATCTCTAGTTTCCACTTTCTCTAAAGTAATTGAGAAAGTGGTGCTAGCACGATTAATGGATCATCTCGAAGCTAACAGCCTGTTAACTGAGAAGCAGCATGGGTTTGTAAAGGGGAAATCGACCACAACAGCAATAATCAGCCTCATGGAGAGTGTAATTGATCAGCTTGAAGACAAGAAACCGGTTACAGGAATACTTCTTGACTTGAGTAAGGCTTTCGATTCTCTAGGGCATGATCTTATCCTCTTAAAACTTGAAGCTCTAGGCATACATGGGACAGCAAAATCTTGGTTTCAATCATACTTGAGCGGACGCTCTCAAGTAGTTGAAATAAAGTCCACATCCAACAACATGGTACAATTTGTAAAATCCAGTCCCAAAGAAATAACAAGAGGAGTACCTCAGGGCTCTGTTTTAGAACCAGTCCTTTTTATTTTATTCATCAATGATATGCCACAACATCTTGGTAATCTGAGCACCTGTTTAATGTATGCTGATGATATTACTCTTGTAGTTAGCGGTGAATCAGCTGCTAGTTTAAAGGAACACTCTTCCCAAAGTTTGAATAAGGCCTATCAATATTGCAGGGAAAACGACTTGGTTGCAAAACACTACAAAAACCAAGCAGATAATTTTTGGAAGGAGAAGTGTCACACTAGGTATAGACAATGTAGTACAAGAAGAGAAAGTAAAACTGCTAGGAATGACGATTGATGCAAAACTCACTTGGACCCCCCACATCGACAATTTGTGCAAAACAGTTTCCTCTGGCCTATACGCTGTGCAAAGACAAATAACTGATATTAAAACTGAGTGCCAAAACAGCATATTTTGGACTAATTGAGTCACATATTAGATATGGTCTAATTATTTGGGGTGGAACCTCAATCTGCACCATGGAACGAGTGTTGATCCTGCAGAAACAAGCTGTGAGGATACTTGCAGATCTGCAGCCACTACAGTCTTGCCGTACATCTTTTAAAGAGCTGGGAATCATGACAGTGGTTAACCTCTACATACGAGAAGTAATCATGTATGCCGACAATCAAAATCCACCTCGTAACAGCAACGTCCACAGCTACCCCACCAGGCATGCTTCATACTTTGCAACACCACAACATCGGCTCACTCTATCCGAGAGACAACCACTCTACATTGGCTGCAGACTACACAACCATCTTCCAGATCAACTGAGAAGAATAAGAGAACAGAACCTGAAGAGAGAGCTCAGCAAATGGTTGGCGGAACGGCCTTTCTACAGCATAGCCGAGTTTTTCAATGACAATTGAACAATTGTATTTTGTGAAATATTTTTTTTTACTTAAGTATATTTTAACCTCTGACAAGCAATTGTTAACAAACTTCTTATTATTCTGTACTTTTTGGAAAACAGTATTGACGCCTTTGTATTTCTCTACAATATCACAAATAAAGAGATTGATTGATTGATCTTGAGTTATAACATGCAACTGATCAATGTTTTCTTGAGTGAGAAGAGGATTGCGACCTTCCTGAACGTTTGTCGACATGAAATTAATTAAGACCCCTTCAAAGTTATTAATACTTCCTAAAAACAGTAGTGCAGAATGGTGCTACAAAATCAAAGGTAATTTTGATATTCGATGCAATCCTCTTGAGGCAAATCGACTTTAAAATCATAGCCCAAAAATGCTCTCTCAATAACTCAATGACTTCAAGAAGAGATGTTTCTGAACAGACAACACAAGTATACTGATGAATGAGTTGCTGTCAAGTACTGATAGGTGCTCAGACAGTCAGATGAGAATGATAAGATTACTGCAGTATGCACTGTCCTGCTAATATCTCAAAATTTTCAGACTGACCCTAGTAAACCGCTAGTGACAACATTTGTTAGATCACCACAGTTTTGTGGTATTTCCTGCAAATACAGCTGGTTACCAAAAACTGCCACAATGGCACTCAGAATATGGTTTACAGTTCGTATTTGTATTGAAAATGGACCAGAAATTTTCAACCAGGAAATAACGGGGCATTTGAAAAAAGGTTTTGAGTGTTCATTCTGTAAATTTTGAATTAATTGTTACAATACTTAGTGATCCCACTATTTTTGTTTAATTCCTTGGGAATTAAAAAATTTTAAAAATCCCATAACCTTATAAGCACTATAAAAGTTATGGGATGGGAGGGAAGACTTCAAGTTGTACAGTACAGCAAAAACCCGTAAAAGCACTTAATTGTTTTCAATTTTCTAAAAATTACAGAACAATTTTTCACAAACCTGCAAGAAACATAAAAAAATAAATACTAGTCATAAGAAATTACAATAAATAATAATAACAATAATTTACAATAAAAGAAATAAATACTAGTCATAAGAATGTTTAATTTAATATTTTTTTATATTATACTGTTATATACAAAAGTCATAAAAGTTAAAAATCTAAGTTTGTTTTCTCTTGTAAACACTGGGCTTCTCAAAGAGCTGCTTCATGCCAGCTGCCTGATTGTGGTGAAACTTGAGGTTCTGAGCCGTTTCAGACACCCAAGGTGACTCGAAGTGTGTTGTGTCCTGATCCACCAGGTGAGTGTACTTAGTGCGGCCACTTCGGCCAAAGTTCTTGACCTGCACCAACCATCAAACATAATGTAATAAACAGCTCTGCACTAATATTAGCAAAACTTAAGTATCTTACATGTTATTTTAGGTAAATCTAAAGTATTGATGTTTTTACAACAGTTTTATCTATCTTGTAATTTATTCTAACATGTCAAAATGCTTATTCACGCTCTGGAGTTCTTAGCCATTTTGTTTTAATGTTGCATTGAAAGTTAAATTAATATGCTTACAACAATTGCAGCGATATCGTCCAAAAGGGTCTACTTATCCCATTTATATACTAGTTTCATATTATTACACAATTTAAATATTTGACTGCAAAATTGTATAACTACATTTTGAAGAACTGGGCTAATATTTCGTCTACTGACTAGCATCTGAGCATTCAGTGGATAAAGTCCTAGGTATAATATATAAACACACACATAATATATTTCACTTCTGGCAAGATATATTTATAAATTGCCAATAGGTTTTGCATCATTCTTAAAAAAAGTTTAATCTTCAATCAGTAAAATATGGGGAATATAACTAAATTAAGTAAAGTCTATTATTGTATTTTTAGTTTTTTTAATTACTGCAACAACATAAAACACTTTCTTCCTGGTATATGAACAAAGAAATGGGCCTAAAGATTGATTCAAATGTTACATATAAAATAGTTACAAATAAAATTTTAAATACATTGTTGCCAGTAAATTACTGAGATACATTGTCCCTCTAAGTCCAACCCCTCGTCCTCGTCGTGAGGGACGGGCAACGGCTCAAAGAGACGGCTAAACGGGGCTCTGGTGAAGCTACGTCAGGTCTAGCAAGCCGGTGGTAGTGGATAAAACTGCTTTCAAAAATAAGAACAGCCTCGGAAAGGATGGAAATTTACGGCAACGACCCGGCAATTGTTTAAGGTTAAGATTTGGTACAATTAAATGTTGTGACGCTTAGGAACAAGTTAGAAGAGGTAGTAGAGATGATGAAGAGAAGAAGAATAAACATAATGGGAATCAGTGTGAAACAAAGTGGAAAGGTAGTGGAAGTAGAGAAGTGGGACAGGGATACAGGATTTGGTGGTCTGGAGGAGAAATTGGAAGAAGAAAATGGAGTAGCTATAGTCATGGACAAAAAGATGACAAGCAGAGTGATGAAAGTGGATGTGGTAAGTGAAAGAATTATTAAGGTTACGGTCAGAATGGAGGGGGAGATAATGGACATAATACAGGTATACGCACCACAAACAGGATGCACGGACGATGAGAAGAGAGAGTTTGAAGAGGATCTGGAAAGACAAGTAAAAGAAGAGAGAACAATAATAATTGGGGATTTTAACGCACAAGTGGGTAAGTTTAGACAAGGATATGAAGAGGTAATGGGATGTTATGGAGTAGGAACAAGGGAATTTAGAAGGAGAAAAATTTACTGGATTTTTGTTTAAGGAATGATATAGTGATAGGGAACACCTGGAACAAGAAAAGGGATAGCCACAAATACACAAGATACAATTGGAATGGTGAACAGCCAAGTTTAATAGATTATATATTAGTGGGGAAATGCCTGCAGCCATACATGGCAGATGTAAAAGTTATACCCAGTGAAAGTATGGGAGGAGATCACAGGCTGGTGGTAGCTGATTTTCAAAGAATGAGGTTTGGAAAGGATACATGCAAAAGACTAACAAGAATCAAGACATGGAAGTTAAAAGATACGAAAAGTTAGAGAGGAGTTTGTAAATAAACATTAGAGGAACGATACCCATGGGGGAGGTCAAAACAGGAGAGGAGGAATGGACAAATTTCAAGAATGCTATAGTCAAAGCTGCAGAAGAAACATGTGGACGAACTTCAGGTAAAAGAAAGGATAAAGAGACCCCTTGGTGGAATGAAAGAATTGCTGAAGCAGTTAAAAACAAAAATAGAGCTTGGCGAGAATGGTTTTAAGGATAGGTCAAACGAAAAGAGGGATAAAATGGAAGAGACTTGCAAGGGCAATCAGCAAAGATGATGAAGGAGGCAAAGGAGAGGACATGGAAGGATTTTGAAGAAAAAACTGAAATCAAACTTCAAAGGAAATAAGAAGATTTTTTATGGGGTGATAAGGAACAAGACGAAACCTAAAGAAATGTTGACTAAGGTGGTGGATGTTTCAGGGGAAATCAAATGGGAGGAGAAAGAGGTTTTGAAGACGTGGAAAGAGTATTTTAAGGAACTACTGGAAGGAACAGAAAATGAAGAGGGAAAGAAGAGATATGACAGAGGAGACAGAAGATGAAGAGGATTTTAGTATGTGCGAATTGGAAAAAGCGGTTTAAAGAGATGAAAGAGGGGAAATCTGCGGGAATAGACGAGCTGACGGCTGAGATGATAAAGGCGGGCGGGGCCCATTGGGAATTCAATGGTTGTACAGAGTGATGAGAGTGATTTGGAAGGAAAAGAAGATACAGTAGACTGGAAAAATGGGAATAATAGTGCCGATTTTTTAAGAAGGGCAATAAGCAAAATGCGAGAATTACAGGGGAATAACTTTGTTGTGCCATACACAAAAAAAATTTATGAAAAAAATACTGTTGCAGAAAATTAGACCAGTACTGGAAGAAACAGGAAGAGAGGAGCAAAAATGTGGTTTTAGGAAAGGTAGGTCAACGGTGGATGCTATTTTTGTGATGAGACAAGTGTTAGAAAAGAGGTGGGGAATACGGAAAAGATACAATGGTAGCGTCTATAGACCTACAGAAGGCATATGATAAGGTTACTGAGAGAAAGGATATGGGAGAGTATGAGAAAGAGAGGATTGCGTGAGGGAATAGTAGAAAGAATAAAGAACCTGTACGGCATATGTAAAAACAGGGTAAGAATTGAAGAAAAAATATACAGATACTTTTAAAACAGAGAGAGGAGTAAGGCAGGGAAGCATATTGTCACCTTTCCTTTTCAATATTATAATGGATGAAATTATTCTAGAAGTACAAGGAAACAGAGGAGCAGAAGAACTTAGGACAATAGCATATGCGGATGACATAATGATATGGGAAAATAGGGAAGAAGAGTTAGAACGAGAGTTAAACAAATGGGCAAAAGTGGCGAAGAAAATATGGTTTAGAGATGAACATACAAAAATGTAAAGTAATGAAAGTAGAGAGAAGGGATGGAAATAACAAAGACGTGTTAGTTGAAGGAAAAAGACTTGAAAAGGTGAAGGAATTCTGTTATTTAGGAAGTATCATAACAGATAGGGGCACAATAAGAGAAGAGATAGGAAACAGAATATGGAAGAGTGGAAAGTTTTTCAATATGGTAAAGAAGATTGTGTGGAGTTGGAACATTGGGAAAGAATCAAAAGTATTGATGTATAAATCTTATTTCCAACCAATTTTATTATATGGAGCAGAGACGTGGACGTGGACTAAAAATGATTTTAAACAGATTGCAAGCTGCAGAAATGAGATTTTTAAGAGGGATAGAGAAGACTACAAGAAGAGATAGAATAAGGAACGAAATAACCAGAGAAAGATTGAAGGTAGTTTCACTGCAAGAGACAATGGAAGGAAGAAGAATACAGTGGATGGGGCATGTGAAGAGGATGGGAGATAATAGAATGCCTAGAAGCACTGGAGAAGGAGAGGAAGGAGGAAGAAGACCAAGAGGAAGACCGAGAGGAAGATGGGGAGGAACCAAGTGTGGAAAAGACATAGAGAGAAGGGGACTACAGAAAATACAGGTGGATGAAGAGGAGGAGACCTGGAACGATAGACTAAAGTGGAGGAGGCTGTGTACGATGACCCGTGAGAACGGAAACGTTCTGACGATGATGATGATGATGATGATGATGACATTGGTTTTATCAGTAAATAAGCTGTTCAACCTTTCCACAAACAATAAATTTGTAGACATTCTATTGATCCTCTAATGTATGATATCTATGGAGTGACCATACCAATCATATCTGATATAGTCAGAGCAGTATTTTCACTCAACTTACAGAAGGAAATACAACGGAATATCAAAGCACCCGACAAAACGTATGGAAAGTCTTACCAACTAATCCAACAACAAAGTAACTTCATAAATGTCACTATGTCGCATGATAAAATGCCATATAATTGTAGTCAGTTTTTTTACAAATTTAAAAGATTTGCTCGTTGCTTTCATGGTTACCCATAAGACCAATGTAAATATGTTTGAAGTGTTAACCTTTAGACCCAAAGTTAATAATTAAAAATTAATATTCTACCTTAGACCAAGTGCAACCTATTTACAAGGATCTTTCTATCAAGCGTTATTGCAGACAGTCAGACAAGAAAATTTTTATGTGATCTGCTACCCTTTATTCTAGTGCAAGTTATTGCCGAAAAGTGTTTTGTAACAATATTTTGATTTAATGTAATAATTTTGATGTAACATTATTATTTTGTTAAATTAGTGCAAGTAAATATAAATGAGCAGTGAATTATAATTTTTCAATTGCAATTAAAAGAAATTAAAATTGTATACTTCACTTCACTTATAGGCCTATAGTAGGATGATTTTATATATTAGCATTGCCTTAAAGCCTTGTAAGTTATTGTTCATATATTTTATGTACAAGTCAACCATATCTTATCCATATTACTTAACATTTCAGGATATATTTACACTTATATTTGCCTTTTTAATATACTACAATCAATGCAGAAAAATCACAAATAAAATAATTGTTATATCTTCAAATTAAAACATAAATATACAAGTGTATTTGTACTTCTCTGTAGGGTTGAACAATTTTTTCTTAAAGACAATTTTAAGAAAACATCATGATTCTCCAGTGAAAACGTTACTGATTTTTAATTAAAACACTAAAAAATACCAATTTGAGCTTAACAGAATTAGGTCAGAGACATGTTAAGAATGAATACTGTTGGTAAAGTCTTTTTTACACCCAAAGAATTTTAAAGACCTTTGGGTCTTTAATAAATTGTTCATATACTATCCACTGAAGTAAAATGTCCTTCAATAATGAGACACAATACAATAATTTTCTTACATTAAAAATTGTAAGAACATTCTCTTAGAAACATCTGCATTATTAACCTTATTCCAACTACAACAAATTAATAGGCCTATGATTAATTTGTGAGTTAAAGTGTATAGAATATTCTGAATCTGGCTAACTATTCATTGCACACCCGTTACACTTTCTCAATGACTACAAAGATATTTCTACACACCTGCATGACTTTAGGAAGAATAGTTTTGTCAAAGTGATCCTCCAATGTAGCAGCAGAGAAATCCCTCTTGAAGATTTCATTTTCATTATCCTGCAACAAACAAAACAATACATTAATCAATATTAAATGTAAATAATAAAATTAAAACATTTCTAAGTATAAAATAATTTCTATACTAATTTAACCACTGTTCTGATTAAAGTAGTAATAACATAATAAAAGTAATTTTTAACCCTACTTCTGACGCATTGACATCTTATGTGTTATTGAAGATTTATTGTAATATTGTTAATTTTATGAAAGTGCTCTTATTTTGATACCTCTCGCACAGTGAGGTACATACACAACTTAAGAAATTGAGATTTCCCCATCTGAATTCATTATGCCAACCATAATTAATAAAATAAAATAAAAAAGGTTTCTTCCCTAACAAATTTTATGTAAAATGATAAAAAGCTTGAAATATTGGAAAGTAAAATTCTGTTTCTTTCTATTTATGCAAACAGAATTTTAACAGCCTACATGATTGATTATATAAAAATTATCTTACAAATAGTAATAGTGTTTACAAACACTGAAAAACAATGAGATATTTTCAAGTTACAATGATGTACCAATTATAATTCTACTGTTTTATTTTTGATACTGAATTATACATGGTACCACTGGCTCTGTAATAGTGGATTTTGTGGAAGTCATAATTTGAAGTTGGCACTTCACTCAGTGTAGGCCGAGTCAATCAATATAAAAAGGGTATTTAACAAATACATATGCAAAAGAATTATATCAAATTTAGATTTAGAGCAGATCTTGTAGGTGTAGCAATTTTAAAAAAACTTAAAAATTGGGTGATTATTTTAAATATGTAACGTTGCACAGGTTAGGTTGATTTGATACAAAATATTTTGTACTATACAACTGGTAACAAAATATTTCGCATGGAAGAGACAACCAACTTGAATGAATGTTGTGAGTTACTTCTAAAACTCATAGTAGTCTGCCATTTTTTTTTATTTTTTTTTTTTTATGAAAGTAAATAATTATGAACTATTTCAAAGCATTGGACACAAACTGTGAGATATCCTTATTATAAAAGAAAATAATAAAAACCATTAATTATAGTCTACACAATTATTATTAGTGTAGAGTTATTTCACTCGTAAGTGAGGTGATTAATTTGCAGAAAGTAGATCAATTACCAACACTACCGAACCTCTGCTGTGCAGGAAGCTAGCAGTCTGTACTCATTGTCAAATGTTTTAGTTCAGAATCTGAGATATTTTCAATTACATATACTGTACAGCTTATGATATAAATATATAAAATAAAAGTGAAGACTATTCACACATATTTGTAGACATCATCCACCAACCTAATCTTTAAAGATATCATTTAAACCACAGCAAGCTTTATTTTATAAAAAAGGAATTTTTCAGCTTTTATTATGGTATGAACAAATTATACGCACATATGAGTTATAATGCCAATTTTGTCATGGGGGAGCAGGGATTTCCATACTCGCTCAAAAGTAAATCTTTTTCTCATTTGTAATGGGTGTTTTTTGTTACCCTGACTTGGGTTTATCAGATACACCACCAGCCTATGAAAATTTCTGTGAATTTTTCTTACAGTGGACTGTGTTAATGCAGATTGATCTAGATATAATTAATTGAAAATAACCTCAGTTCTCATGGACTTCTCAATCAATCCTCATGTCCAACAATAACCAATACTTTTCAAGAAACCAAGAGTTCTTTGTTTGTAGTATTAAACTAATTTTTAAACTGTTGTAAAGGAATAATATAAATTCAAAATTAACCAATAATTAATTAATTAGTTATTCATTAATGCTAGAAAATAGCTACAGAAATTTTGGTTTACCAGATTTTTACAAAAACATTTTTTCTTCCCCAAGATAACAAATGTCATTTGAGACAACAGAAAGTGGTAGGTGATAAGTGCAACTAATATGCAATAATTAATAGTAGAATTCCTGTTATCAGAGATTCTCAGTAAACCACTAATAGTATTGTAGTGACCATTTAATGGATCACTGACTTTCACATCAATGAGGCATAATACGCACATTAGTCATCAACACCTTATCTTCTTAAATTCAAAACAATCTAAACTGAAAATAACATTTATTTCTTTGACACTTAATAAAAATGAACTGACAATGTTGTCATTAATATTTTTAATGTACTTCATACTTTTTCGTGGATACACTGTATATTGACATAAACAGTGATATTCTTCTTCAGAGCCTCATAATTTGTAAAGTGATCGGAGAATATTTATTTTCTCACAAGTCATGTCTTACATGGGTCATATCTACAAACATCCAGCAATGCCAATTACAAAAAGACCATTATCACAAAAATCTGTGACTGCAATTTCTAGGGTTGATAGTGTCAAAATAGTATTGGCTAATGATTTAGTTTCATTTGGTGAATGTTGTGGCAACTTGGTGCAGACTTACCAGAAAGAAAGCTCCTCTGTGATAATACTTCTGCATGAATTTGTATTTGCCTTTTGTGGCTTTGTTGGTGATAATTTTTTGATTGTTGCGCAACTCTTGTCTACGGTCCTCTTCTGACATGTTCCGCATTCGCTCAATCTCAAGTCGCTCTTGCTCAAGTCTATAACATTATATACATAATATAAAAATATACTACAGTATTAAGAAAATAAGAGGGTTCGTATAACAGACATTTCTATGAGAAATACATATCCTAAATAAATTTTTGCTTTTTGATCTCTCGTTATATTTCAGTTGTTATTGGTCTTGATCTATCACATCATTAAAATTCTGAGTTAAGGATTAAAATATTAGTATTATATAATCACTGAAAAATATTCAACAAATTAATTTCAATAATTATTTAAAATTTTTTCATTGTCCCAATCTTTTAATTATTTTGTAATAGTAACACTGTTATTGTATTTTATAACTCTCTATTATCTCTATTTATTGGTTAAGCATTAGTGAAGTCTGCCTATCATTCGAGGGGCTAGAGAAACTTTATTTCTGCCTGTCAGTCTGTCTATACAATATTCCTCTCAATAATCATTTTGCATGCAGCCTCAGTGCAGCTCGTTAAATGACACTTAGTGTGGTATACTCTTGCTTTGTTATTAAAGCACTATTCAATGCCAATTCAACAAAATGCTTTAATCAGCTACATAATAAATGAATAGAAGCAACAAAATAGTGGTAAAAAGTGGTAGTTGGGTAAAAATTTCTATTTATGGATTTCTGCAACTTAAAAACAAACATCTCTCCTACCTAGAACAGAGGGTTATCATCACTTTGTGTCCATTTGGCAAGGCCAGGAACATGAAAGATTAAGTACCAAGATTTTCATGGGATGGATGCTATCTAGTTGCCTCCCCCTTCCTCCCTCTCCCATCATGATACATCAATTTTGAGTCAAAGTCCCTGACTAAATTATCATTCAGTACTTCACAAAATTACAATTTCAACTAAGTCACATCTCCCTAAAACTAATTGTGAAGTTGTGAGTATGTTTTCTGTGCATTTATTGGTAAGCTTAATCTAAATATAAGGTTTTATTATTACTAATTTTTATAAAAATACTATTTAAAATAACACAGTATAACTTACGCTTCTCTTTCTTCTCTATCTCTTTTTATTCTTTTTAATTCACGAAGTTTCCAAGCTTCATATTCAACTTCATCATTTTCGTCATCTGTATTTACATCATTTAATGCAGGTTCATCATTTAAACCTTTTGGTTTTGCTGAATCTTTACGAATTTCTTCCTCAACCATCTGTAAAAAATGTAGTATTAACCCTTTTAAACCCCAGCCATTTTTCCATGGACTTGCCAGAAAGCCATGGCGATAAGGGACCGTAGTGCAGAATTGAGGGAAAATTCATCTAGTTTTCTTATTTTTGAAGATAATTTTTAGGTTTTTGTTTTAAATTGTTCAAAAATAAGTGTACTCTTAGATCTAATAGTTAAAAAGTACTTTTACAGAATGATTTGTTTTTTTTTAGCGTATTTATACATAAAATTTTTTTTATTTTTTTAATTTTTTATAGTTTGGACATACATAAACAGTAGAAAAAAAAATTGTAGCCCCTGAAAAATGAAGCAATTTTGTTGTACACATATTTCTTACTACACACACAAAATTTTAAGAACTTTCCTTGATAAATGCAGGAGATATATCCAATTAATTGTATTGCTGCATAAGCACTTCTTCATATTTCCACATACACGTCAGTAGAAGTATACAGATATGTTTACTTGTTTTTGCACTTTTGAAATAATAACAATTGTAAAATAACACAAACTAATTGTAATGGTTTGTAAGACTAAAACTTGTTTAATTTTTCAAAAAAGTAAAAGAAATAATATTTACAATATATACATTTTATGGTACTTTGGGAATGGGGTAAGATTCCGTTATATGCCCCCAACGCTTAAACCTTTTTCAATGAACTTAGAACGTTATAAAACGATGTAGTTGAGTAACAGAACTAACATTCCATTAATCAACAAGAATTTCCAGGTATTGTGATCGGTATTTTTGTCGCTGTTATCTTATCTTTCTCGAGAATCCCGATTACGGCAGGCCGCGCGGCGGGACTCTGCAATCACTTATCTACGAGACCGCTCGACTTTGACCTCTGTCTGAGGATGGGGAGGGGTTTGCGATAAGACAATTCCTGTTTTATATTGACGAAATATTGTTCTACTACGCTAATCTAGTAATCAGTAGAAGCAAAATGTCAAATAACGATTCATGTATGGGTGTGGTTGGTATAATGCCAAAGTACCAGTGTTTATCAAAGTGTTTTCACTCACTGGTAACTTTTCTCTACGACGTTTACTAATGTTTTTTTACTAATAATACAATAAATCACACGAAAAACAACCGCTTTCAATCACGCAAACTAATTGAGGTTATAAGTCAGCATACAACAACAATGCAACTGAAGTCGTCTGACATCTGACATCGACAAATAAACTACGCTCAATGACGACGAAATACGATGCCAATTGGAAGGTTTATTGTTTTTGCATGTAGTCGGTTTCTTCACCGACTACTATACCGAAACTGATGGCATTTGGACATATTATTAGCCAGCTACATTAAATTCTCGAGACGTCCGGTATATCGGACGCCGGGGCTAAAAGGGTTAAAGATATATGTTTTGTAGAAAATTGTACCAGAAAATGGCAATCTTTCCTTATTACAACTACTGATATTACACGTATATTTTGCAAGTTTTAGTCTTAAGGTTTTTGACAACTGAGGGGACTCATTCTATAGTTGAAATCGACATATTAACAAATATAAAGCTTAACAATAGTTGGATAGAGATATAGATTTCCAGCAGGAATTCAATCTACACAGCAAGGTGTGTATGACATTTCACAGAGTTAAAAAAATAAACATGAACTGTTAAATTTTCACATTTCAATATGTATATAAATACACTTTTAAATGTTCCTATTTCAAAATTAATTAATTAAAAATGTTGAACTGCCATAACTAGTAATGGGTAAATCCAGAATTCCCAAATATGGAATCTGACCCAGAATTTTAAATCAATTCCAGATTCTGGAATTTCGAATGCTAATAGCTTTAACTTGATTATAACCAAAAAAACTCACCATCAATCCAATATGTCATTATTTAATTTTTGGAGATTGCATGATAATATAGAGTGATCCAAGAACCTATTATAAAGAGATTTGCAGAGGTTCAGAGAAATAGCTATTTAAGAACAAAGACATGTTTCCTAGAATCGTAGATTTCGTTTTACAGCCTCAGCTTCAATTACTTACTCACCCACAACACAATCCTAATTTGACATCTCGTGACTTTTCCTTTTTTCAACATTGAAAAATCTATTTTGTGAGAAGTGATTACAATGATTGAAGATGCTGATGCAATTTATGGAGAAGAGCTACATATGATGGAAGAAAAACAGTGGCATGAAACAACAACAGTGGTTGAGGTGAACAAGTACCAGAGTTGTGTAAACTGTTAGGGAGAATATTTTGAAAAATTTTACCATCAAAATAAGTAAGTTTGCTTGGTTCGAATTTGTATATCTCAAAACTTGTGAAAAAATGTTCAAAATCAAATGCAATGATTAAATATCTACATCTGCAAGACAACATTGTGTATGAATGTGTGCCTGCGTGCAACTGTATGGAAAGTCGAGTGAATGGATTTAGTTTTTAAGATAAATACCGTAAAAAATTGGTATTTGACTATTGCAATACAATGTAATATATATTGTCAACGCAATAAAATATATTCTATTCTATTCTATATTCTAACAACCACCATTCATGACATCATGGCTGGAGGTGACATATCATTGGCGTGGATACTATTTTCAAAGCCAACTAACTACTAAATATGTACAAATTTATTCTTCATATATACTCAAATTGCCTACAAAACCATTGCTACATCTTTGTCTACAAAGTAGCAATATGAACTACTCAATGTATAAAAGACATACATACTTTTAAGGTGTACCGTCTTCTTTCTTCAGCCATTTTTTTTGCTTCTATTTCTATTAGTTTTTGTTTCTCTTTTTCCTTTTCCTTTTCAATAACTGTTACACGATCTTTTTTACGTACAAATACTGGTTTCAATCTGGGTCCCGTTTCTTCTTCAGAATCTGTAACATTTCTTTAATTTTCAGTTGATTCAAAACAAAAATGTATAAAAAAACAGTTACAGTTTGAATGGTACTTGGTATTTCAAAATAAACGACTAGAAGTCTGTGAACAAAATAAAATTACTGCTATTGACGACATACTTGTTAAAATATAGGCTACAAAATAGAGTTGATGATTTTGATTAAAAATCACTCGTTCGTTGAATCATTAAATCCAAACCTTATTTTTATCCATTACAAAAAATCAGATGATGTTTTAATATCTAATGAATGAAACAACATTTGTGCCAATCCTTATCCTGAACAGATATTTTTCAAATTGAAATACAAAATACAATGTTTACACAACCAATACAATAACTATATGTCTATCAGCACTTTATTTATTTGTTGTTCATACTTTTTGTTCTTTACATTTACTCACTAAACAGTAAAAATTAATAGATCAGAGTCAGAAAACAAGGTAAAGGGGCTAAAAGTTACAACCAACCAAAAATCAAATATTTATATAATTGGGTGACGCTGATTTAACTTAAATTTCTGTCTTTGGTTTTAAGTATGTAAAAGCATTTTAAATAAACAAAACTAAATAACAAACATTTATTGCTTAATAGCATATAAGCTACAACAAGACCACAATACTAACCCAATCTGTAAATGATTTTTAGAAACTTGATTTGTATAAAACTAAATATATACCATTGTTTAAGGGTAAAATATACATTCATGCATTGTATAACTAAAACTAAAAAACAAGTAACAACAGGACTGTACCTGAATATTCCTCATACTCTGATGACTCCTCAGCACTTTCCTCAGGAGTGTGGCCCTCATCCTCCTTGTCTAATATTTCCACTTCCTGAAATTATAAAATGTACTTACAAAACAACAACCTCAAACAACTATTATTTACAAAATTGTTTCTTATGTTTCATTAACATTGTTGAATAGAATGAGTACTTTAGGTTTTATTTCAATATTATGTTTTACTAAATAATTACTTAGTTCCAAAGTTATTACAAATTTGTATTTACTTAAAAATAATTAAACTTATTCAATTCTTTAAAAATAGCATTTTCTATTTATTTAACTAGCTAAAAATACAATACATGCATGCAAGGTTTAAGGAAGATTTTGTACTGTAAAAATGGTTTAGCTACTTTTAATAAGAACTACATATTTAACCAATTATGTAAATTAAACATAAAGTACACAAATTGATTTCTAACAAATGAACTGAAATGAATTAATTATATCATAGTGGGAATAAATATAATCACAATATCATTCAATAATATTATTTGGATCTTGAATCTGTGATTCATAATTTAATAAGTAATAACAAAAGCTCAATAAAATACACTGTTCTTTTCCCCATGGATTCATTCTCAAATTTCTATAAAAAATACTAACTTGGTCATCTTTACGTTCCAAGACTTTCTGTCTGAGCATTAACCTTCTTCTTTCTATTTCTTCATCACTTAGCTCATCTTCCTCTTCTTCTTCCTCACTGCTTTCACCCCTTCTTCTTCTTGCTCTCTCATCATCTGATTCATCCTCATCTAAAATTTCTGGTTCATGAATGTGTCTGGAATACAAAGAACATGTTTTTGTTAGAAATTTAAGAACTTAGTAAATGAGATTTGCACAAATTTCAATCTACTTATTAATTCTCGGAGTATTTTACACAAAACTGTAGATTTTAGCAGCTCATAATATGAAATAACGCTTGTCCTTTGTCACTATTACATTCACTAAAGTTTATAAGTGAATGTATACTCTTATGAGAACTCTTAAATGACATGAAAATTACTTTACATACAACTAACAGATGGCCAAAGCATTAAAGTATTGAATAATTACAAGATGATCGTAAAAAATATAAACGATACCAGAAAATGCATGAATCATCACAAAAATTTCATATGGAGTGTATAATCTACAATGGTTTTGTCTCTTGCTTACGTCACAATGTGCCAACATGCCCTCAGACCTCAAAGAGTTCATTCTAGATTAAATTATACTACTACAAATTGTAATTGCGTAAGTCTACAAGAATATTCTTTTTTATTCTTTATAGTTAAGAAACTAAGAGAAACATTCCAAGATGGTCTATATTTAACAGCTTTGACAGAGAATTGTCTCTTAATAAAAAGTACAAAAAAATCTATCTCTCCCTAAGTACATATAATGTAGCTATGTTGAGGTTAATTCAATTTGAATGTTGATTTTAACTCCAGTTCACCTTCCTCTAAGTGCAGCGTCTTGAATCTGATGCTGTCACAGATTTGACTCCGGGTTGTACTATTTTATTCCAACTCTCCCCACCACAGCGACATTACTCGGTTGCTCCACCAAAAACAAATCACTGTTAAATTTGCAAAGTTTTGTATTCATTTATTTGTTTATTATCCTGTGTCAAAGCAGGTATTTATGATCTGTAATGTAGCCTATAGCTATATTTGAGAGATTATGTATACACACTGCATATGTATATTTATTTTAATGACTAAATAAATCTGGAATCATATATTTCCTAATATTAAGATCTAAAACCAACCTGTGTCTTTCAATTTTTGTTTCTTCATCACTTTCAACTCGGCTGTCTTCAAATCGTCTACCCTTAAGTCGTCGAAGTCGAGGATCATCAACATGGGTTTCGTCATCATCTTCTTCATCTTCACTCAGAGGTTTACTCCTAGTAGTTGCTGTAGTAATTCCTGCAGATGCTGCAATTACTCTCTTTTCAACAAAATCTTCTTCCTCTGATTCTTCCTCACTGCTAGAGACTGGGGCATACTCTGGCCGTTTACCGGATACATAACGATGGACTTTTACTTTCTGCATAGACAATTCACCTGTAAACAAATTATGGATTAATAGATTATTAGAGTTGTCCATTCACAATGATATTATCATATATCCCCCCCATTCCTGCCTGAAAAAGATTTTGTGTGCATATCAAGGAAAGATCCTTAGCACTACTATTAATAACCTGGGAGGTTTACATGTAGAACTTCAATACATACACACAAGCACACATATGTGCACACACCCACACACTCCCACGACCTTTAACAGAGTTTCCTTGTCCCTTTTATCTACCGGCACTAAAAATGTTTCGTGTGTGGTGCGGTCTATACCACCAAACACCCACTGCCATTCAATAAGTCGTCCTCTGTTATATTTACATTTTATATGAAAGTACGATAATTTCTCGTTGTTGGTATGATAATCGGTTTTTTAAAATCTGGCTATACTGAGTTTGAGCAGACGCGGAGCTATAGGAAACTGTCCAAAACGGAGTTTTCAGAGGATTTAAAAAATTGTAGCTCCTTTGATTTTCGTTGCCGACGAATTTTTTCTTCAATATTGTTTTCAGGCAAAAAAAATGATCATACCTTTCCATGGTCACATTTATGTAAATTGATACCGATTTTTAAAGTTTTTTTTTACACTTTACATACATTATTTTGTATTACTTTTTCAATTTATATTTCTGAACAGTCCTTCTAGACGTTTGATATTTTACTGACAGGTACTAATCTCAAGGGACGTTTGTCTTTCATTGACATTAGTGCGGACTGGCTGGAGGCACTCGTCTCAACCCAATAACAACTATTAATTTGTAGCTCGTAATTAAAAGCGGCCTTAATTTGGGTAAAAATTCCGCTCATTTCAGTATTATGTATTATTTTCCATTTATGTTTTCAAAGATGGCGGGATTTATATCTAAAAGCAAAACAAAATTATTAACCTAGCTTAAGTAGAACTTGTGTAATATTGCTAATATTATATTATGGTTACATGATATTCATTATGCATTACACAGGTGTAGGCTAGACTACATAATCCAATAACCCTCTTCTTGAAAAACTGGGCAGATAATTTTTTAAGATGTCTTATATTAGAACTTGTACACCAATGTTACATATTCTTTCCACCTGTTTAAATTTACCTTTGTCATTTTTCACTGGAACAGCTCCAGCAGTGCTTTGAATTCCAGCAGGAACTGCAGGCAAAGGATTTGGATTCATCATCATCATGTTGTATTTTGAGTTATATCAGTATTCTCAAATAGCTTCCAGCTTGAATTGTAGGTTTAGAAACGAAACAAATTCACTGAAACAAAGTGTCTATCACACAAGCTTATACATTACAACTTATGACAACTCAATCAGTGGACTAAACAAAACAAACTTCTCTCCCTTCACAGTTCTCTCAATAACTAGTCCTAGCCTACTTTCCATGTTTAGTTCAGTACAAAGAGGCAGCTGACGACAAACACTTATATTCAAAGACCAACACCAGATAAAACCGAGATAGAAAAATACACACTACAATAACTACTATAGTATATACACTGCTATAGCTTTTATATATAGATATGTATATAAATATATATCCATTTCGTCATTTCAAAATGACTTTGAAAATAACAAAAATTAAATTACATTTCTCTTACATACTAATTACGAGTGTACGTTGTTACATTTATTTATTTACTCTAACGGCAATACTATTTATCATTTAAATATTTATTTATTTATTTATTTATTTATTTATTTATACACGGCATACACCATTTTATAAGAAATGTTAAATCCGATACAACAAGAGATAAAATTATCCCTATAATACAGTACAACAAGCAACAATACATCCAAAAGATAACCAGCAAACAAATAAAATAACACCAACTATATGAACCAATAAAAAAGTAATAATGTATCTTATAATATATAATAAACAAACAATAAATACATCTATAACATTTTAACAAGCAATAAAAAACAAGACAACAAGCAGTAATTATAAAACTTCTCATTATCAAACACTGATATGCTGACCCTCTAAAGGCGCCACCAATCACTCATCACCAACTCCATCGTTCGCAGTAAATAGAAGGCGCACAGCCTGGCTACGAGATCGAGCCACACCAGGAGAGAAAAAGTCCAAAGATCCACCTATCTCATTGCCGAGTTGTAAAAGGCGTGGGAGCGTACTGCGTTGCTGTTATTAACGTAGAGCACTGAAGCCTCTCATACAAATCCTGGGATCTTGTACGACCAGGAGTGTGAAAAGGACAGCTCCTGTAACAGCTCAGGGCAGCCTCACAAACACCATTGATCAACTTCATGAGGAGAAACTGAGTCATGAATCCTTCTACGAATGTCTAAGTCATGAAGGCGGAAGTGAGACTTTCAGTAGTAGGTACCTGGACTTCAAGGTAGTTGTACCCCAGTTTCGGCAGCCAACAACCCTGATGAATCGGGACCTGGACTCTCTCAATATCCGATAGGGTGAGAGTAGAGTGATACGGTAGCCCACACACAGAAGAGTTGTACTCCAGGAGCGGAACGCCACATAGTGTCTTATTACAATGTTTAACTAGAGAGTCAGAATGCAGACCCCCCCCAGAGAAACGAAAGATGAAGCCAAGCGTGGAGTTGGCTCTCCTGCAAATGAACCGCACATGCTCATTCGGGGATGGAGTGTTGAAGTAGTTATGACACCAAGGTTCCATTCATCTTCCAGACTCTATGGAGACTTTCGCTGCCAAGGTAATAGTCATGAAAAACTGGATTCCGTGGATCTGGAAAATGTCATAACTGCAACTTTTTAGATACGTTCACGGTCCATAGCGTTTTTTTAAAGCACCAGTGCTCCACTGCCCTTAATGACGACCTGAGACGGTCCACATCATGGCCCGAGGATGATTCCAGGAAAGGAGCTTCACATCATCAGCAAATAAAAGATGTTTGGCGGTCAGGGCATCACCAATGTCGTTGATGAAGAGGTTTAAAAGGGAAAGGTCCCAGATGTGGACCCTTGAGGAACTCCTGACTCAGCACCAAAGGTGGGGAGAGATATAAGCAGTACCACACCCTCACCTATCAGCGTTTCGACACCGACCGAAGGATATTGGATTGGAAGATTGTAGGAGGAGAGAACTGGATGGATGAAGTCATCCTAAGAGTCCAGTCCATTTGCCAATTTTAGGTGTTTGTGACTAACCCGGACGAAGGCTTTTGCGAAGGCTTTTGCGGAAATTCCAGATATGCGTCCACCTGCCGACTCTTGCGAATTGCTGAGGTCTTGCGAAGTGTTGATGCATGGGTTATTATGGTGTGGGTTATTGGCTCGTTGTGGATCTACACGGAGCGGAAAGGTTATGCTGCTGCGCATGGACTATGTGTTTTAGCGATCAAATTCAAGCCATGCTGCTGGGCACTACTAGGTGTTTAGCTCAAATTCTCAAGTCCATCTTTGGGACAACACCAGACCTCTCCAAATACTTTGGACATTGTGTTAAATAACAAAAATAACGGTCTGTAGTTCGATGCAAGGGTCGTCTAGTTCGATGCAAGGGTTTACGTTATTGCCTAGATAGGTGAACCTATGGAAGAACTATGTCTTTATCCTGTCTTTAGGAGCAATCTGGAAAAATTCGTTAGAGAAGTCCAATTTAGCCAGAAGAATTTGTGTGAAAATAAATATAAAATGTGCGAGATGAGGGAGAAATCAGTCCACACTGCCAATATTTGCGAATGCTGCACGATGGAGTGTTAATGGGTGAACCGATGGGGAATGGACCTGCCCAGCTTAGCCATGCTGCTGCGTGCATCTAGCTGTTTGGATCTAGCTGGCATATGCTTACGCTCATATAATGGCCTCAGACTGAAAGGCACCAGGTTGTTAAGACTTTAGTGAAACTCTCGTAGGATGGTTTACGTACACAGATTTGAATACCGATACTAGGTGAGTTTTTACTAAAAATTCCTTAGTAGCGAAGTATGCTGACTATAAATATAGTAGCGAAGTAGCTGAAACAAAAACACGGCCAAAATTTCTTTCAGGAATCTCGCTCCGCTACCGATTCCTCAGTGACGAATCGTACCATGGGTATGTTCGATGTTTTCCTCCTGTTGACTGACCTGCATAGCCTCCAAAAATTTTAGGCACCAGTTGTTCAGGGACATCTGGAACTTCGACACTGAATCCAGGAGCTTCGATACCGACACTGAGTTTTACTAACAAGAACAGTACGACACTGATGGAAACAAGAACACGGCATTGGGCTCTAAGGCGCTGGAAAATATCGCGTAGTGACGTAGTGGTTAAGGTTACAGGAGGTTTCCTTGAAACGGTTTGTGAGATAGGCTTCTTATCTGAATAATCAGTTTTTTACGATCAGTGGATCAGTGGAAAGAAACAATGAGTAATTGAGGCCTCTAAGTGCCTGAAATTTTCTTTTTTTGAGTAGGATCAGAGGTTGTGGCCTATTTTTAGAATAGCATTACCTGTGAGACAAGCTTCATCAGAATAATCATTCCTGAGTCATCACAGAAGTGACTGAAAAGCGTTTCCGCATTAGTAGTATGGACAACCAGTAGTATAGCATTCCAATGGGTAAGAAGTGACAAACTGGCTATATAAGTGAATACAGCTGGGAAAGATCGCATGCGTCTGAGATACAGGAGATCGCAGCGTCCTGAGATCAGGAACAAGTTGCAATTTTCCATTTGAACGGCCACACTCTCAGTGCCTATGTTCATAGCCAGAGCTGGATGATCGGTCCTCCAAAGGAATCAAGACATCATGAGCTGGTTCAATAACACTTGAAGAGTTCAGAGGAGAAGATCAAATCCAAGATAAACGCCCCTCTTATTCCTGACAGTATTTAGCTGATGAAGGTCCAGAAATCGAAGCCAAGTCCCACCAGGAAACCCGGAAGAGCTGCTCAAAGGAGATACTGGATGACTATCCCAAAACTGTAGCTGGCTGATTGAAGTCCCCAGCAATGATTATTTTATCGAAAGATTTACCTGATGACAAAATTTCTTTTCCGTAGCCAAACTAAAAAAACTCCTCATAGACTGAGGAAGAGGCATCAGGTGGGAATATATACAGTTGCAAAAAGTAAGAAAGAGGTAGTATAGCTCTTCATCGCAGACATAAGACACATTCGAGAGAGGTGAATGAGGAATGCAGTCGCCAAGATGGGAAATCACTGTTAATAGCTATCAAAGAGCCGCCTCCAGATTTTTTGGAACTAGTGTGTTATAATCGATCTGTCTTGACGGTTGTACATTGTAGTTAGCCAGTTCAAGTTCAGAATTAGAAATGTCCTCCGGAGAGATTAGTTTCACATAAGCAAAATTATATCATAAATGCAAGTATTCACGGGCTTTCTTGAAAGTCTCCTTTTTTAGGTTCTGAGACCATTGACATTCTGATAGTATAATACAATATTGGAAATGCCGTGAGAATCTAATCGTTTTTTTGAACTAACCACCGTAATAGTAGTAGGAACACCGTTAATTATTACTTAATGGTTTAAATTTGTTTCTCCACTGTCGATGTTCGCACAGTATTGCGAGCTGCGCGCATAGTTCACTCGGAGCTTCTTCAGATGATTTCGCTCTTCCGAAGTACGATCTCTGGTATACAAGCAACTGAAGATAGTGTGGTCGGGGGATAAGCATTCTTCACTGCAGCATCCCTGGAAAAAAACTAGTACAGTAACAAATTTTCGAACTATTTGTCTGAGTCATTGAAAATTGCTTTTTACGGGCCGAACCTTGGTTTCTAGCTGATTTACACCCAAACCCCTAATGCATTTTATCTCAACAGAGGAAGTATCGCAATTTGGAACTAAATTCAACAAATTTTTAACGTTGGAGATATCATGACGTTTTCTGGTATCAATTGAAGAACTAGGAACTTTCGGGAATGTTGAATATCATGGCGTTGTGATTGAATGCGCGCTTGGCGCGGGTCATTAATTTCTGAAATTATATTCATCAGTGGTTGAAGGTGCCGGTTCAGATGGCCAAAGAATCAACTCTTTTTTCAAGGCTATCAATGCGACTTTCACTACTTTCAATCATCCTAGCCTTCCAAACCATCCAGCTTTACCTTGACACTATCAATTTTTTCTCAATATCATCTATCTTGACCGGGAGATCAAGAAGGGACTCTACCTTGTTTATTGAGAGCATCCCCAATGTTTCCTATCATGGTGTTCAATTTTTCCCATACATCACTAGGAGGGGGGGGGGGAGTGTTTAGCTTTTTTAGGGGGGGCGGAGCAATCCAACCTGGAGCACGGCCACTTTCATATTATTGTTGCTACTGTATTTTGCTGTATTCAGCTTTAGGCATTCCGATACATTTAATATGGAACCAACGTTGACAGGTAAAGTCGCATTTGAATTGCGTCATCTTCATCTCATAACAGCCTTGATACAGACTGGACATCACACAACTTCCAGGTCTCTTCTTTGGTGGCATTGTAATAAGCTGAGTCTTTTGTATTCAAAAAAGCTTTTCACTATTGAAAAACGGCTTCTCCTAATGAAGAAACTAGATGATCGAGGCCTTCCTATTTCGACTTTGCTAGCAGTTACAGATAGTATTGAAACTTCCGTTACAATATGATTGATTCAATCCTGAAGTGGCCCGCTTATTATACTGCAGCTGATATTAGTCAGGTTAATCAGATTGTTTTACTATACGTACTAGAATAGGGATATTTACTATTTTAGAGCTGCAGCCAAACATAATACGAGGCAATTCAACATTACATTTTCAAAACATACCTTATAAGACCACTATTATCAGTAACTGCTATCGTATGGAGTAAGTCAAACAATCATGGTTATCAGATTTTTGACTAAATCATAATGCAAAAATAAGTTGATGTTTGTCACGTTGACTGACAACTCACGGGACTATGTACCTAAAGTAGCGAGGAGCAACAAGAAACGAGATAATACACTCGTCCAAACAACCATACCAATCCAAGCGAAGCGAATTAAAATATACAGGCTACATGCATAAATAACAATGCCAAGCTATTTGGGGTTCATGTTGATTGAATTTAAGTGTCTGTGACTTGCTGAGTGATGATGACAGCTGGAGATCGTTAGTACTATCAACGGGTGAGTGAATTAGGGTTGAAAAGTATTAATTGAATTATGCAAAGATTAAACGACAGAATTTAAGAACTAATAGGTAGATGCACTCACTCTGTTCATATTGATGATACAAATATAGTCTAAATACACCTGAGCACCAATAACAAAGTATATACAGTCAAATAAATTGCACCAGTAAAAAATACGTTAGATTCAAACTGTTATCCAAAGACCAAAAAAAGTGTCTTATATATAACTTGACTTAAATATACGTACTTAATATAATAAACCTGAAACATAATAAAAAAGTACAGCAAACCTTAATTAGTATGAAATACATATGCCTTAAGATACCCACTAAATACTAATACACATGAAATAACAATAACACAGTAATGATAATACCGTACAATATAACAAATAATGTGATAACGATAATAATCATAAAAATATTAATTTACGAATGTATTAATAAGAGTGTAATTATAGTGGGCCACTTGTATGTATATGATGAAATCGAAGGAAAAGGAGGGGGCATAAGACGTTTCTAGCTGCCTAACAAACAATATGCGAAAGACTATAAACATGTGCTATTTTCAGACAGTTGTAGTGGACAAAACCGTAATATAAAGATGCCATTAGACATGTTAGGGCTTGTGCAGGAACAAATAGTGAAACTACTGATTAAAAATACATTATTCTAGGCCGTTCCGTTCTAATGATGCCGATTTCGGTATGATGGAAAGAGCTAACTAGAAAAACTACTAAATCGTTGTTCCAGAAGACTGAATAAACAATCGAAACTGCAAAACGCAAGGAGGCATAGTTCAAGGTGCATCTTATGAAGAGAGACGAGTTTTTTTTAATACCAAAGCATTAGATGAGGTTGTCAATAATACGAAGAAGGCTACCGATGGGGAAGCCAACAACTGGCTTTAATTTTCGTTACCTACGGCTTCAGAAAGGTAAACCATTTCAAAACCTGTTTAAACATACCTTCAATGAGGACGAACTTTTTAGGACTCTGAATATGAAACAGCGATGAGGAAAACAAGAAAAAATGCTAGGTCCAACGAAGGCCTAAGTGGAAACCCCTTTTAAAAGTGAGACCTATTCTTCCCTACCCTACTCGCAGAGCTGTCCTCTCTTGCTAAGAAAAACGACATGCTGTCAGCGGTCCAGTAAATGCATACCCAACATCAAAACTTCAGAAACCTATCTTTGGTTGTTAGAACATGGTCTAACCGTTCTAAAAATAATGAAGAAAGAGGTGAAAACTATGACATTTATTTCGAAGACTGAATAAATGGACTAAATTATTAAAAAGTATACAAAGGCTGGAAATTAAGTCTGAATAATTATTATTGAGAGTGTTTACACACTCATGTAAAAATGTGTTCTAAAACTAGATATAATTTGTATTTTCTAACAATAAAATATGAAATTAAAAAAATAATTGCTGTCAGTATTATCTTATCAGACTATCAGGTATGTAATAAAAAGACAGAAGTTAAAACATTCAGTAGAACACTAAGCCAAGTCTGAATTTCGGAGCAATAATGATCCAAGTCCTACATATAACCTTATGGTAAGTTATCACAGGCTTAGTTTGTAAAAAATAATTTTTTTCAGTTATCACAATTTAAGTTAAGGAAAATACAACATGCCCATATATAAATAATTTCAGTTTAAAGTTACTTGAGGGGCGTAGAACCCAAACTCACTTACTCCAAAAATAACAATTTTGGCAGAAAAACTGTTTTGGTTGTTTATTCATGGTTTGGAATAAAAGCAATGACTTGTCAATTTGAAATAATCATATAAGCTTTTTGTTACAACATGTATTAGCAAAACTCACACATTGTCCTTGTAAATTATAAAATAAATTTGGAGTTAGAGAGTGTTGACACTCACACCACACCTGGAGTTAGTTAGTTTTGACCTCTAACGATTTGGAATTAGAGAGTTTTGATCCTTATAGTGTAATATTGTTTAATTACTAGATATTGATTTTCGTTTCATTGAATAAGTAATATTTAATTGTAGTTTAGTTTAAACTACATCTAAATATTAGTTTTGCACCTAATTTAAAATTGTTGTCCGTTATTTAGTATTTAGTCTTTACCAGATAGGTAGTCTATCAAAACAAAGGTAGATTTTCATTAATCTTCTAGATTATACCAATTTTTTCCATAATGTTTAACTAACAGCTTTCTCATAACATTTTTTATTGCTAAAAGTGTTTGTTTCTGGTATGTGCTCTGGAGATGTGTGTCTGTAAGTTTTTCTGGGTAACCAAACGGTTTCTTGGGATTTTTATGTTTTAGGTAATATTTTTACATAAACCCTCTTACATCTAGAAATTTTAAAATGCCATTGATTGTTAGGCTTAAATGTGCTACTAACACAATGTTTGAAACCAAAGACATTGCAGTCTTTGCCAAAAATCTGTAGGGCCTCCACTTTTGAGATTATTTTGTACCTCCTTAGGATTTTTTATTGCATCCAATTACCTGGCTTAACTGGAGAAATTAACAACTCCATATTCCAATAAAAATAAATACAATTTTTCAAGCACAATAAACAATTTGTAGAACAGACTACCAAAATATAGCATAAAAACATAACCAAAACTAACTAAACCTGTTGTTGATTCAGTGCTGTATTCTGATTGGCCACAGTATCGATAAATACCAACATCCCTCGTTAACTGAACAAGTTAAATCTAAACTTTCTAAACGCCATGGAACTGGTGAGTTTAGATTCTGACTAGTAATTTAAAATGTATTTTTTAAATATGTTCTAGTGAATTTTAGCTTGAAATAAGGTAGATATAGATCTAGGGCTAAACAAAGAATAATAAGCAAAAATAGCGTGAAATAATAATATTTCGGAGTTAGTGAGTCTAATATACAATACATTTCCCATATCCTATACAGCCGTATGTGTAATTCACTTACTGACTCATAAGGTATACAAACTCTAATCCACTTCTAGAAGTGTTAGAAACTTGAAATTTGATAAGCACGTAGCTTTTACCGTGAAACCTCCAGGAAAAGTCTTAACCTTGGAAATGTTTACTTTTAAACCCCTCAAACCTTTAAAGCAAGCTGGGATCTGACGTAAAATTGTTATTCGGAAATAAAGTGAACTACAAAAAGGAACCTAGTGACTTTTTACTCAATCTCCATTGGTTTGGCCGCAAAACGCAATTATATGAACATTTTTTGTAACTTTTGACGCGAGAATTTAGTTCTCGGGCCCGATAGTGGCTAACCAAACCGTTGGTCGTAGTTCAAAATAAATTTTCAATTGGAATTAGGAAATGTCAAGATCTACAAAAAAGGTCAAGTAACTTTTTGCCCCATCCTCAATGCGTTTAAAAGAAGTATTTTGGTAATTTTTAAGTGATAATTTGGTTTCTGGGCTCGATTTCAGCAGAACCGCCTATTGTAGCCTAAATCAAGATTTTGTAATAAGTATAAAATTACATGATCTACAAAAAAGGTCATTTAACCCTTTGCTCGTTTAAATTCAAACATTTTCTAATTTTTACGTGAGAATCTTTATTCTGGACTCGATAGCGGCCGAACCGTTGGTCGTATCTCAAACCAGAAGTCGTAGCTCAAATCCGAAAGCAAAATCGTCAGAATTACATTTCCGACAAGAAAGGTTCAGTCACTTTTTCTCGTAACTCTAACTGTTAAGCTACAAAACGTGTTTTAAGTCAAAAACCTTAGTTAGATCTAGGCAAAATTTCATGTATTTGTATTCAAAGGCCAATTGTGACCGATATAGTGGTTGGAAATCAAATCTAACGTAATATCATTATTGCAAATTAAGATATCTTTAAAAAGTGTTTTTGTTACTTCCTCAAATCTCTATTTGTCGTCCCGAAAATACCCTCAAATTCAAAACATTTTAAATTCTTGTCTATTTTTTAGTTAAAGTTAGTCTCTTACTTTGTTATACTGCTAACTTTCGTCCGATTGGATTGGTCTCGAGCACAAGTTCATTTTTCTACGAAATGCATTGGTTATTTTTATATATCACACATCATTTGGCTGAGCTTTAGTTAAGTTTTATCCTTTCACGACTAACGAGAAAGGATAAAACTGCGAACATGAACTTTAGAACAATTATCTCCTAATTCAAATAACCAATTTCTCTTAACTTCGAAGTTGGAACCACTCATCCCTGGTGACTGGGGGAGTAGTCCCCCCCGAGCCGAAGGTGAGTTTTTGATTCTACACCCCTCACTTCACGAAAATATGAACATTTTCTAGAAGTGCTTTTTCTAAAAATTTACAAACATAAACTTGGTTCATTGTTGCAATGAACTCTCTAACTCTTGCTGATCTATTTGATGGTTAAAGAGAGTGTTTTTAGATACAAATTTGATACTGTGTAACTAGAAACCTATGTTTCTTAATGAAAGTAACAAGTTACATTTATTTCCAATTATAAATCCCACATGAAAGAAAAAGTAGTATAAAACTAAAGTATTGGGTGGGTAGGCCCTATAACAATAACAATAAATTACTTTAAAATCTCTTGAATCGTATAAAAATATGACTAAGTGTTAAGTTGTACAGATTTAGATTTGTTAACAATTAAATTTTTTATTGATAGTTAACAGCTATTAACCGCCATATATTTTATGATTAACATTATTTATTTTAAGTATGTTTGAGATTTAAAATTTACAAAGTTATTAGTATAGTTATTAGGTAGATTCAAAACAAATAAAAGTCAGCCTTTGCAATTGTTCTGATGGTAGCACTTTTCATGATGGTAAATTTCATGACCGCACGAGCACAAAATCACCATCCGTTCAAAATTTTATGTACCTTAAATAATTATGCTATATAACGCGGCTTGATGAAACGATGACTGACCCAAAAAATTGAGTTGACACTTGGTGGAAAAATGTATCTTAAAAATATTTTAACTAATGTAATTCACTGGCTACTTTGATACGCCTTTTCATTTCGATATGACAGCCGTTAAAATTGTTTTAATCATGACTCCGTCATTTAGGAACATAGGGAAAAAAGTAAGCGTTTTGAATGTTTAAAACATGTTATAAACTTGTTACAGTTTTTATCCCATGAAAATAAATAATATTAATATACTATTTTTTTATATATTATATTATATTTAATATTAATATTAAATATACAATAATATTTGATTTGTCACATAATCTACCTATTTCTTTCGATTGTGCCGGAAAGCTATTATATGATTGCATTTATTCCTTGGAAACTGACATATTTTAAGAAATTTTTGGAATTTCATTTACACTCACAATAATTGATTCTGTCCTTGCAAGCAGTCCGCACGCTCGGCCATTGGTTGTGGTTCTGAAGTCACCTGTAAGCCGTTGGTCCGTAGGTTAAGTGTTAGATAGGGGCTTCTAACATCGCCTGGTAAAAAAAAACGTTACTCTACTCTACTGAAAAAGCTATATTGTTTGAATTTGGAGATTCAAACAATACGTGTTCTAGTTTCTGTTTTGTCAGTGATGTTTTAACTTCATTTCATATCTAACATGGACCTATTCAGTACAAAGGTAATAAGTAAATAACTATATGTGAGGGTTAATAACAAAACACATGATCTAGCAGCAGCGGTCCAATGACGAAACTAACATAAACAGTACTTACCAAACACTCAAATAAATATATTAGGGGTAGATCTAGTACACTGTGCATATTTCAGTATTGATAAGAATTGTCAACTTGCTATTTGTGGCGAAACTTACTCCATTTTTATCTGCGTGAACGTAAAATAATTTTTACAAGTGAATATCTTCACGTGTAGTGGGGCTAATATTGATTCAGTTTGACTGTTCATAGGAAAATGTTTGCTCTCTCAAAGGTGGAAAAGCTTTTTCTTTAACATTTTTATAAACTAGTACAACCTTATAGTTTGCGGGATGATCCCAAACGCACAGTACACATTAGTAGAAGTATCTGAACTCTTATTACAAACACTTGTTTCATGATTGGAATCACATTGAAGATACCGTAAGGGATACCAACAGTACGACTTGGAATGGCCATACTGTTAGCACGTTTTGGTACTGCAAAAGTAATGTTTTTTTATATGAAGGCTCAAATTTAAATTTTACAGTCTTAAAAGCTGGATATTACAAATATTCTTATTTTAGCTGGCTCTATATTGATAAAAAATATACCTAAGACAGTTTTAGTTTTAGAACTAAGAACATTTGAAACATTCCTTACCTAATGCCCATAAGCATTAATATTAGAGACGATCAGTTAAATAGTACATAGTTGTTAAACCATATGAAAAACCTTCTTGTTTAAGTCGATATATGTAGAAGCTGACCTTTATCTCTGATAGTTTGTAATCATTTCTTTAGGCATCAGAGGCCTGAGGAGTGATCCGTACATTATTATTAGGCAAGAAAGTAGCCAGGAAAAAAATTGGGAGCGGGGGAGTCCAGGCAACTGATATTTTCCCAAGGTGGATAGGGAATAATGTCCCATTTTGTTCCCTAAAAAGTTCTTGTCCCGTTTCTTTGTTGAGAACGATCTTTCAGCAGTACATGTCAGTGATACTGAATTATTTAAATAATAATATTCGTTTATTTAAAAAGTAATTGAAAAAAGTGAAAATTGGTGGGAGGGGTTCAGATTCCTTGAACTCCCTCGCTGGCTACGTGATTGCTATTGGGTAAACGTTTGTAGAGATATTCATCTGTAGTCAGAACATATTCAATCAACTACACCATTTGCGTCACATTTTCAACATCTGGTACAATAATTGGTGGTCTTGGCTTCTACTTGGTGTTCGAGGACGCATCGCGTACTGTAATGGAGTCATCCTCGGTCAGAATAGTAAAGTTATTATATACACGGATCCTCATGTCGTTACATGAATCAAGCATATATTTCTTCAGATTATTGGCAACGTTGGGATTAGAGTACGTTCTGTTATTCCTTAGTGGCACTACTTAACAAGGTACGTCATCAGTGCGCACTGATTCTTGCTGAGAGGCGAAGATGTTGTTTGACTTGGCTAGGTTCTAATTAGAGTTTATACCCATCGGACACTAAACAATTCATCATTTGTAAGCGAAAGTTCGTTCCTTTCGATAGTCTAGATTATATTATATAAACAAATAAACATTGAAACGACTTGTCAGTATGTATAAGATACACTTAGTAGTTTAAGTAGTTTAAAGAAAAGCAAATTTCTCTATATATACATGGCAAAGCTTTCACTTGCTCACTGATCTCATTCTACAACTTCCCGTTATCTCAGAAAGTTGAAATTTGGAACACGCATGCTTCGTGGCGTAAATAGAAAAACTAAATGATTTTCGTAATGATCAAACATCTATAGCGGTTGAAATAATGTTGCAGCCCCTAGAAGAACTATATTGTTTTTTAAACTCTCCGAAGTCCTAGAAAAATGAAATGTCATGTACACGTGTCTCATCACTTAAATTAAAAATCAAAAGCAATTCCATGAAGATCAACCAAGTAGATAAACAAGGCACTCCCAATAAACTATTAGCACCGGAAGTACATTGCAATTAACGGAAGTTGTAATTTTTTGACGGAAGTAGTCATTTCATTCCTACGTATGTGAATACTTTCTTGAATGGAGTAACAATGTAAATATTACTACGGCAGTGAAAATGCCTTAAACGTAAGTAGATTATAATGGCCGGAAGTAGACGCTTTTTCATTCAAGTAAATTTTAGGCCCACGTATGGCTACCGTAAAACCGGGAATAATTTATACCGGAAGAAGATTACAAGGCCTGAAAGTAGACACTTTTTGACTAAGGCAGGCTTCTCAGGCGGAGTATGTATGTATATATTTATTTATTAATTCATCGCGATAACAAGACAAACTCTTCTATGGTGTGTGAAATATAATTGACTCAAACTAAAAGTGCTTCTTCAAGCGCTAAACCTGAATAGGATTCAATGCAGTCTTTTTTTTAACTTTTGAACCTCTTAAAAAATTAACACTGAAATAATTTATACCTTAAAGACGTCTACTTCCAATTCAAAGTCAGTCTAGAGCTCCGTCATATTACAAACAAGTATTTTCACTAAAATTAGCCTACTACAGCCTTAGTAGTATTCCCGCACTCTGACCTAAAATATTTCAATTGCGGAATTGTTAGCGATATTCATCAAAAGATTATGGAATGTTACAGAGTAATTTGTGTATTTCATTTGCACTCATAAAACTGTTTCACTCTCCAACATGTTTTGCATTGTTAGTGCTCTAAAACATTACTATTTAAACTTAAATGCCAAATATTCACAAATGGATCAGGAGATTTTAATATCTGTGTTTATTATCATATTTAACTTATTTGTTGGCGGTTTATAGTGAGAAAAATTCTTATTCAATAGAAAATTACGTGCAAAGCCGAGGGCAACTACTAGTTTAAAGACAAACACATAAAGAAATTATAATTTAAACATTTAATATTATATTTGAATTGAAAATGGTATAAAAATAATGGAATTATTCGAGAAATATTTAGACACACTGTTAACCATAAACCCTCAAACCGTTGTTGGTTCAATTCTGAAGATATATTTTCGACAACAACCTGTTGAATATGTAGGCGAATAAACTTGGAACAATTCCTAATGCCGGGTCCACACCAAACCAACAAAAGAAAAACAAAACAGCAACTCAATGTTTCCCAACATTTTTGAAACAAAAGCGAAACATTTCGGCAACAATTTTGTTTTGGTTCGTGTTTTCAACAACTTTTTGTTTTCCCGTCGCCTGGCGGTAAAGATCAAACTGTTGCTGTTTTGTTTGTGTTTCTGGCAACTTTGTTGGTCTAGTGTGTACGCTTTTCCACAGGAAGAAAACAAAACTTAAAATTTGTGGTTCAGTTTGTCTCGTGCTGTGTGCAAAAATGACTTCATCGGGAAAAAGCAATAAAATGGAGTGTTGAAAATACATGTAAATTAATCGAACTTTATAGAGAAAAGTAAATTGTTATGGGATGCCCGACACCCTGATTATAAAAATCGTTATAAAAAGGCAGACGCCTTAAAAGGAAATAGGAATATTGTGTAATGTTTCTTCAGAGGAAGTAGACAGAAAGATAAAAAAACATCAATACCCAGTACCAAAGAAATACAGAAATTATCAGTTTATTGAAAAAATCCGGAGCTGGTAAAACTTTCGTTTCGAAGTGGTTTGGTTATTCACTATTAAGTTTCTTAAAAGATAAAAAACAAGCCAAGACCAAGTGGGAATATAGGCGGATTATCGAATACACAGGTAGATATTTATTTATTTATTTTTATTTATTAGATATAAAATTTACATATATTTATGCATTATTTATTTTACTTATATTTATTCATTATACATTCTATCATTTTATCCTTAAAAAATCAGTACTTTTGCTCAATAGATTAACAAAATTTTAACTGCCATGGAACTTGTTATTAGTTATTAATAATTAGAATAATAAATCATTAAATTCAATTAAAAAATCATTTTCCCCTAAAAAATCAGTACTTTTGCTCAATAGATTAACAAAATTTTAACTGCCATGGAACTTGACCTTGCTCAGACATAAAATATTCAGCAAAATTCTTTTCTTATTTCCATAGCTTCTACAGATGATTTTCTTGCAGTCTGTTGTAGATTAAAAAAACGACTGTAAAGTTTGTTGATCTTTTCTCCATGCGCCATCTTCTAGTGTACCACTATCAATATGTTCTACATCAAAGCTGTTTGGTGGATTATATTTATTTTTCGACAAGACAACACCTTAGATAATTATGCAAACAAATGCATGCCAAAGTCACTTTTTCTACCTTTTCTGGTTGTAACAGCATTGGTTTGCGAAACACTCGAAACACAGACGCTAAAATGCCAACACATTTTCAACTATTCTTCGAGCACGTGAAATTCGGTAATTGAAGACACGTTCTATTGACCCCTTATCTTGATGGCCGCTATATGGTTTCATAAATGCATGGTTTAAGGGGGAAAGCATCATCTGCGACTAAAACATAAGGACTTTCTTTGTCCCTTCCAAGAAGAACACGTTTTTGTGGCAAATTTAGTTTTCCTTCAACCAATAGTTTGTAAAATGGCGTATTTTTTAAAAACACCTCCGTCAGAGATTCGTCCTTGACAACCAACGTTTGCATACAGAAAATTATAATTTTGCGTCAACAACAGCAAAAAAGAACTACACTGAATGTTCCTTTATAGTTAAAAAATTCACTGCCAACTGAATGTAGGTGCCTCGATTACAATGTGCTTTTTCCGTCCATTGCGCCTATGCAATGTGGAAAGTGCCAAATCTTGTTGAAATCATCGCTAACTTTTTCCCATTCCTCTTCACTTTTAGGAGTCTGAAATAAAATACAAATTAAATTTAATTGAAAGTTCTTATTATATATTTTTTTTAATATACATTTTTTTAATATATTTTTATGCAGTTTTTAATAACATACATTCTTTACTTTACAGGAAAGTGATGATTCAGACAGTGATGAAGAGGCAAAAGAATCCGAAACAAATGACGATGATACCGCTAGCGGTCAGCCAGAGTACAAGTAATATGGAGAATTACAAGAAAGCTACGAAGATTTGCAGGCTCAAAAGGAAATTACTGATAAAAACACCAAAAGCTTAAAAGCAAAATCTACCACACCAAAGAAAAGAGTTCTAACCACTAGTGAGAAGCAAAATGCAGAAGTTTATGGAATGCTACAAGAAGTATATAAAAAAAATCAGCAAGGAACATCTGTACAACCCGATGATTTTGATATATTTGGTGAGCTAGTTTGCTAGAAAAGTGCGAAAACTTCGTACTCCTTATGCGCAAGCTACTGTGCAGCATTTGATCAATGATCTTCTCTACAAAGCAGAAAATAGGAGAATATGACCAACCAAAAAACACAGAAACTCAAGAGCAATTGACACCGTTCCTTCATTTTTCGATCTCCAATTGCAGTTCACACTAGTTCTACAGATACAAACAACCACAATTATATGAGTCCAGATAGCATTCGGTCTTGCGCAAGTACCCTTAGCGTTGGAACCTACTCAAATCCAGGCGGCATACAACCTTATTCAAACCCACCCAGCGTTTCAAACCTACGAGATACTGACTAGTCCGTCTTGCTCATCGAATCAACATACCACCCAGATTGATGAATCCTGGCCAGCTAACGCGGATAACAACAAAATGAATCAGCTCAGTCATACATGTAATTTTTCAGATACATTCCAAATAAAAGTTATTTTAAAAAAATCAGTTTATTTTTTAACAGCTACCTATTAATAATGTTTAAATTTTACCTTGACATATGTATTTAGGGCACTTATGAGAGCATCGCAGGGTTTCTGGAATTTATTACTGATATTGCCTGTTTGGATACTTTGAAAAGATACATCAGACTCTGGTAATACTCCCCAGTTGCCAAAAATCTTAAAGTAATCACTAAACGTTCTGTTACACTAATGGCATTTCGAAAATTTGTATTTTTCTTCTGTATCGAGGGTCCAATGATTTCTATTAGATTTTCAAGATCAGTACTGGTCATTCTTAAAAAGTTTTTGAAGCTGCATCGCATTTCTCCACTAATACCTCTATCGTCTTTTCTTAAATCTTCCAATAGTTCCTCAACATAGTTTTTTTGTCGGTTCTTCAAGCTCGGCCTAACCCAAAAACGTTTTTTCTTTTTTTGGTTTAGGAATAGAAAACCAGCTGCCATAATAAATAATTCATTGTTCCTTTGTAATTCCAAATTTCGAGCTCGCCACATTTTCTATCGGGATCACAAAGTTGACTGATTTTTGTTTTCATAATGTGGACAGCAGTTGACAATTAGTTTCCTGTTTTCGAAAACTTGCAGTTTTGTTGTGTTGCTGATTTGTTGGAGTTTTTGTTTTGTTGGTTTGGTGTGGACCCGGCATAACAAGCTTACTGTGGTGTTGGACTGTATTCCCACAGATGCTAGTAGCCTACATGCCCATACAGAGAATGTGGAAATGCGCCAAGGACCTTCATCCTACAATTGGTAACGGTAATAATGAGAACTTGTGTGAGTGCTTCAAAGTCCTATTCAGCAGCAGAAACTACATATTTATCATATATCCATCCATTCATTGGCTGTGATAGCTAAGAATGCCGCATGAAATACCAGTGTATCGTTTTTATTTAATTAGGCGTTACGCAATTGTATGATGATAGCTTGGATTTCTCTGCTTTTCACTGATACAATTTGATTGCCTGGCATCAGTTTATGGTTATGGGTGGATTTTATCATCAACTATTAGTGTATGTTTCTTTACAATACATTTTAGTGGTTATATAAATGCACTTCCATTTTCGGCCGGCTGTTGTTAAAATGAAGTTTCTTTGCAACATGGTTGAAAATTTTATTTTCTGGTGTTGCCTTCTAACAAAATAAATATATTATACGCTACATTCATTTAACTTAAAATGCCAATATTCTTTAAAAACATAAGTAACAAAAGACATTTTGTACAGTTTGTTGTTGGTGTTTTATAGCCTGTGGGTCCTTGGGCCCCCTTAATGACAATAATAAAACTATAAATAAATAAAATGAATCTGATTGTTACATTACGTAAGTTACAGTGTACTTGCAGAGGCGGATGTGTGTTCTTGTAAGATTCAATTACAGGTACGATTTTAAATTTAAATATTTCGTAGACTGTTTTTATTCACTTTTGTACACTGCTTCCACGGTCAGTTGTCAATTTCCGTGTGTAAAAAGTAATGTTTTACAGCATTTGAAGTAGACAATTTACAAATAGAAAATCTTCTTTCTTCTCATTATTTTGATTGAAGACGGCTTATATTATGAATTATAGCTTAAAACGACTTTGCTTTAGATGCACACTAATTTGTAATTTAGTTTATATTTAAATTTTTGAATTAACCGAATCTTCGAGCCAGTAGGTGTTTAACTGGCGAGATTTTCCGTATTTTATAGACTAATACTAACAAAGAAAAAGGAAGAACCCATAAGTAATACGTTCAAACAAAGCTATTCTGGAATATTTGTTTGAGAATTTGTCATTATTAGAATATATTAAAATAGCTTACTATAAGCTCATTTTTTCTTATGCATTAAAATGTGATTACTTCTATAAAAGCTGTGCTAAACGTTCCGTTACGTTTAGCCAGAAAGCATTCAGCTCCACTTCGTGATGTGACGTTACGTTCCGTCCCTTATCGTGTAGCTAGCAAGCATTCCGTTCTACTGTGATGTGACGTTACGTTCCGTCCCTTATCGTGTAGCTAGCAAGCATTCCGTTCTACTGTGATGTGACGTTACGTTCCGTCCCTTATCGTGTAGCTAGCAAGCATTCCGTTCTACTGTGATGTGACGTTACGTTCCGTCCCTTATCGTGTAGCTAGCAAGCATTCCGTTCTACTAAGTGATGTAGCGTGACGTTCCGTTACCGTGCAACCAACAAACATTCCGCTCTGCTGCGAGACTTAACGTTACGTGATGTTCCACCACCGATTATAATATCTATTGTTTCGAAATTAACAGTTCACAATGGATAGCATGATAAAGGTTTCAATTTAAAATAAGTATTTACGTAAGTATCCAAATAGAAAACGAGTTTGAAAAAAGTATGAAACATTTGTTGAGTAAATAATGAGCGGAGAGTCTTTCTATCACCTTGTTAAAAAGTAGTGATATCTTTACAAGGCAATTAACTGTAATACATAACGCATATCTAATCAGTTAGACCACTTTATGGTAAATACAGCTTGATAACTGGAGTTAAAATAAGGATGAAAGGTGAAAGGAGGTATATTTATTATAAATAATTACATTTCGCGCGTAGTAATGAAAAAGGTATAACGAGAAAGTAATGTATCTTTTGGCCTTCACTTAAATCCTAAATGATAACAATCCATGAATTAAGTTTTAAACTATAATACATTTCTTACTAAAGTGAATTGTAAAATACTTTTCTGATTTAGACACATATTTTCACAAATAATAAAGCCTGTTTGTCAAAATTTAAACACACAAGGATTTATAGGTGTTCACGTAATTGTATGAATTAATTTTGCAATGCTTTTATAAGTCACACCGGTTAATAGAATCATACGATTTATTTGTATAACGTACATTAAACCAAACTTATATAATTTCATTATTTATACACTTATTGAACAATCCACATTGTTGAGTCAATTAATAACTCATGTTCAGACCGCATCAAACTATGACATTACATTATGATGAGGCCGATATCATGAGGCCGCATCAGCTTCTTGTGAAAAGTTTCTTTTTCTCTTCAACTTCCAGTTAACACTTCGAATGGCACTTCAACCTACGTCAACGTACATTATGTAGGTGTAATGTAATTAGAACTTAAATCGTCATAATGCCATCAGAATCCAATCGTACTTATTGTAATTGTGCGACTACTTGGTAACGTATTATACAGCTTCACTAGCCAATACTTATCCTTATAGGAACCTTCCTCAATCCAAAACTTATCAAAAATACTACTAAATTATAGATAATAATGGTGGAAAACTACTATGTAACGGTTTATGGTGGCTTCACCACAGTGAAATTAAAAAATGTTAGCGATTTTATTAATGCTAGGTTTATCGAATCGTCTCATATCCATAAGTATATTATTTAGGATCAAACAAATTACCAAGCCGTTGTTTGTTTTCTGGTACTCAAATGGTTTATGTATGCTTGTCCTTATTAGTTTGTAGGTCTGTTAACTTGGTCTACTCCGTTGTAGCTGCATATTAGATGCAACTAAGGTGTTAATGAAACATAAATACTAGATAGTAAATGAGAAATAAATAGACTGATGAATTTTTATTTGCACATGAAAACAATGATTTGTACATTCCTGGAATCTTTTTCTGTGTATTAAAGAGTGATGCGAAAGCCATTTCACAACTGTATTGCCTTATGTTCTTTATGAAATTCGAATCGTACAACATTATTTCTTTTAGTTCGTTATTTAAATGTAGTGTGGCAAATTAATAAATGATTCCATTGTGACAAAATGTGTCGATTTGTGGCCTTATCTGCAAATTGAAATGCGCCACAGTGCATGAACGTTTTGTTCAAGAGACCGAGATTATAAAAAAACTCACTTCCAGGCGGTCTTTTGAAAGCGGGTAAAGGTTTTAAGCTTTAGATTTTTTTGAACATTATTGTCTGCATTCTATCTGTTCGTTGGATTCCTAAACATTTTCCCTGTCTTGTATTCCTCACCTGATCGGTCGCCAACATTAAGTAAAATTACAAAAAAAAAAAATAATTTTGAAGTCTCATATGCATTATGATTGATTCACTATACGATGAAAAAAATATTACGTAGTTTTATATGCAAAAATTAACAAAAATCAACTCTTTACTTTTATTAGTAAACTACGTCATTTTTTTCTGACACAATCGCACTGAATTAGAGTAAGCGCTTTCAGATGTTCCAGCGGCTCTCATGAATTCATCAAGAGAGTTAAACTCATTGGAAAATAAAAAGCCCAGTATGGGCATTACCGAAACGATTTCCCATATTTAAGATTATATATATTAAACACACAATCTGTTTAAAACACAACCATGGCTTAGCTTATCTACAATAATAGAAACAAAACATACAACGTATGTCTCATAATAATCGCTTGGCAAATCTTTGAACTAGCCTAGGGTGGGTCTTATAAATATTGGAGTTTACGTATCATAACGAAAACTATACGAGTATCTAACGATTTGAGTAGTAATATTGAGTTTACTAGTTATTAGACTCATAAATAGTAAGTAACTAATGTATTGTGCAAAACGTAACGGAAGTAGTTCCTCTGTTTAAAAAATGCTGGTAGCATTGCGATGAGCGCGAGTCTAATATCGTAGTGGAGGCTCGACAACTTAAATCTACTTCCGATTGACCAGGCTCCGATTTACATGTTGGGTTATGTAGACTTCAGGGGCGTACTGACGGGAGGGGGTTAACGGGACCTGCCCCCCCCAAGAAAATTTTATTTCAAAATATTCGATCGCCTTCTAATCCATTTTGACTAAAAATAACACTACGTTGCTACTTTGTAACAAATCCAAATCAATTATATAAATTAAAACCTTATAACTATTTCAACTTACTGAAATACGGACATAATAATAATAAATTTTTTAACCCTAAATATTTGTATTTCACCGTCACACAGCAACCATGAGAGTGAAGTTAGTTCTTACTATCTGTTGTGGCTTCCACCTGTCCCCGGTATAGGCCTACTTCAGTAACTAAGTAGGTACTGATGAAACGGCGATTAACTCGTACTGATTTTCTCATACGTTACAGAGTGCTCCTAAAATGGTAAAGGTACAAGCTACTACTACGGTTACTGCTATAGCTCAAATGGTCAGACTACTTTGTACCAGGAACAGCGGTAACCGAGTAAAGTATAGATATTTATTCGTAAAATTATCGGAAACAGTGACCTGTACCGGGTACTTTCGGTTTTGCGGTAACTTGTACTCTCTGAACAGACAAGTAAACGGTACAAATAGTATCTTTTGCAGTAGCGGTCAGTTTTCACAGTAGTGAGTGAGTTGGCGAGCTTTGAACAGTTTTTTACTGTGTTAGTTTCTTGTCATTCGTTGTCACTATGAGGCAACACCCCCCTGGGCAGTCAGGCATGTTGCGCTTTAAAGCGAGCAGATTCCGGTTAGGGTGAATTTAAATAAAACCTGCTTAATGTAATAAGTATTAAAAATTAAACGTTTTGATTAGTGATTTACAAAATTACAAGATAACGACTAAGCTCTATAATGTGACAATGCCGAATTTTGTGGACCACTCGGTCAAGAATAAAACTTAAGATGATAATCTAATAATAGCTTTTTTCATACTATTCTTAAATGTATATAGCACAATTAAAATTAAAATAGACGTGTATCTATCGTGTATAAACATTTGGTCTTAATCGGGTCACAAATTTCCGAGTAATGAATTTTCAAAGTTTGAGATCGGTTGAAAATCGCCAAAAACTGGTATTTTTCATTTTTATCAATATAAAAACTGGAAGTTATTGTTAGAAAACAGTGTTATATTAAAAACGAAAAAACAAACAACATAAATTTTAATATAACTCCGGTTACTGTAGCTCTATTACTTAGTTTGTGCGGTCAACTCTCGAACTCGGATATGTGTAATTTTTTATTCGAGGGTGGACATCAAGATTTAGCTTTGGTTTTGATTAGTTATTTAAAATTACCATTTTCGTTCACTATTTTGTTTATGTTATGATTAAATTTTGTTTTAGACAAGTACATTTGATAGAAACTGTATTTGTTACAGGTGATTTTATTATCCCTTGGTGATTGTTAGTAGGGTGGTTTTCCTGTAAACTTTACACACTGACCTGATCTTTGCCCTCCTTTAATTAGTTTATAAGAACTATATTTAACGATTTTAGTACCTACTATTTCAAACATTTCCCTGGGGGGTCCCGGACAATACCTCCAGTATGAGTTTCTATACCCCCGAGTCTTTCGGACATCCTTCAGAGAAGATTTCTGGTGCGCCACTGTTAGGCTTAAGGTCTCTCTATCCATTAACTAACGAAATAGTTACCAATTAATAAATTACTAGTATTACGCTTATACATTATGCATAGCGTACTTAATCCAACTTATGATGCTGATTTATTTGCGGTGTATTGACTTCTTACTTTTCTTGAAATATGTTTTCCTTCCAAATTTTCGGGGAAATGATACATACATTCAGATATGACCCGTGGCTACGCCACAGCTAATATGCTAATTAAAATTTGTTTGGATTAGTATTTAAAATGTATTCCAATTCCATAATTGAACGCCTTCCTCAAGGTCCGATCTCCTGGAACTTAGGGCATATTGGCCCCTTTCCGGATCGCATCGGTGACGGAAACTGACCGGTCCGGTCAGTAGATGTAGTTGCAAGTCTCTCTGCCAGGTGGCAGCTGGGGTCGAATCCTGTTAGTAATGGCGGGTGGTTGTACAGTTATGCGAGGCGAACCAGAGACGAGTCTACACGCCACGCACGACAGCCGCAGCCGCCAACTTTTCGTTACCAACACTTGTTGATTTGCGCTGTGTTCCGCGTCGTTCCTCTTGTCTATCTCTGTATTTGTGGTGCACGCTTGACTTTAGTTCTGTCGGTTGTGTTCGATGCTGTGATTTGTGTTTGTGAAGTGTGGTATCCAGCGATACGGCAAAGGATTAGTTCCACTTGTTAAAGGTAGCGACTTTCAAATACTAGTAGGCTACTGTTAGCTCCGCATTTTACCTTCTGTTTCTCATTAAGACCTTGATATAATTGTAATTTATTGTCAATTAAGAGTTTGAGGCTTAGAAATAAAACTGGTTATTTAAAAATCAAGACACTATTTTTAAAATGTAAACATTGTTGTAAAATTAAAATGTAATCAAAACATTAAAATGAGATATTGTATTATTTGTTTTGCCGACGTCAAAGTAGTTCCTCTAAGTACTATACAAGGATGCAAAATTTCTAAAAATTAAACGGAAATCTTAAGTAAATGGATGAATACGTCAAATTATAAAAGTAATATTTTTAAGATACTTTAATATTTTAGACTAGAATCAGTACAACACATTTTTGTTGACTGGGTCTAGAAAATCTGAGATCGTAATTTTATTACTACCTCTTAAGATAAGGCATTTGAAATTCAAGTTATTGTATAAAAAATGTTAGGAACTTAAAAATGTTTCAATATTTCATTTATTATATTTTAAGTATAATTTATAACATTAATGTATTTGACTATAGGTTAGTTTGAATCATTATTTTGTTATTATTACTATTTATATAACTTGAATTAAGAAATATATGCCATAAGTTACATTATAAATAAAAAGCGGTATGACAAATTAGAATTCATTTTAATAATAACATTTGATTTAACTCATACAAAGTACATAAAACTAAAATATTTGGCAACACTAGTAAAAACTGTCAAAATTGTAAATTAGTAACACGAATAACGTTTAAGTTATAGGATTGTGATTAAAATGTTATCAACATTTTAAGTGCGCAATCATTTTACAAGCCACATTAAGAAATGTTTAATAACCCAAATCATACATTTCTCCCATTTTGCTATGGGAATACAGTACAATATAAACACATTAGTTTGTAACTCAAGAACACAACATCGTAGCACGAAAGTGAGTTTCAAAAAATTGCTAACACTTCTGGAAGTAAAAAGATGATCACTCAAGGAATATGACATGTTTGGTTAATGGCTGTTAATTTTAAAATGTTTGAGATACGACAAAAAATATTGGCATAGGTATTGAAGCAATCAAAACCAAAGCGACATAACATATAAGCGCTTTAACTTGTAGTCAGTACAATCACTTAATAAGTTATTAGTATTATTATAGGTTATTGTTATCACGATATTGTTATAAAATGTTTGATAACTTTGTGGTGTTGTACGCGGTATTTAAGTTTAAAACAAAACCAACAAGTAACATTTATTGTCTTATAATGATCATACATTTTTATGCATTTTTTAATTTCAATAAGTTTTAAATATTTTTAATAATGTTAATGTTTACTGGTTTCCAGTTTCCCCAAAATTGCGTTTTAGTTTTCCCTAACATTCGCTGTATTTTTGGACTAAAAGAAAATTATGAACCATAGTATTATCAAACACTCTGATCTCTCCATTCTAATTTTGTTTATATCCAGACCCGTACATTTTGACGTATCTTAAAACTGTGTGAATGTCCTCTGAAGGGACGTGAAAACCCGTGTTTTATAAATTATTTTTGTTCTGTAACCTGGTGGATATTGCACTAGAATTATCCTGGGGTGGTTTTTACATACACTGTATCAGCGCCTTAATGAGTGGCGCCTAAACCATTTGTCAACTGATTGACCTTGAGCAGCCAGTGTTTACTTTGCACATACTCAACTGTGTAGTAGGCCTACAGCTACTGATTTCTAATACCTTTGACTCCTGGCATAAATACTTCAATTAGCGTATATGTTGTAAATAACTCGGAAGTCTGGAAGAAGCGGGCTTTCGGTTTCAGTGTGTTAGGCAACAAGGTCAACTCCTCCTCCCTCTCTCCCCCCTCGCCTGAGGCACGGCTACATTCCTGGGGACCATCACATCTAGTAACGGCGACCGGCCGCGCCTCACCCAGCCCGCCACTCGGCACACAGCCTACCATCGACTCTCGTGCATCGGTTAGATTTGCTCAAGTGAGGAACCGTACTTAACTTGCATTGACATCTCCTACACTTACCACACCTTTCTGTTGTATGTAGCTAAATTCATAATTTAAGTCAATGTAACATAATGTAAAGCTTACCTTTGTGGCCGTAATGCAGTTTCCTTAAAAGAGAGGAAAGTTTAATTTTCTGTTCCTTCAGTTGAATACAAATCTGAATTTTCATAATTTCAGGGTGCTGTCAAATATTTCTCGCTATTTGAAGTACGTCATAAGCAGCCTTTCCCACCCCGAAATGATACACCAGAAAAAACAATTTCGTAATGGTGTAGGTAGAAAATTATTTTTGAAATAGTTGAGAAAATACTCTCCAAATTGAAGAGAATATCGCATTACCTTATAAGACCCTATGTCTATCAGATATATGTTTAAGTGGTTGTACCGTACCTGTTTAACAACATAGTTTGTACACATTGTCTAGCACTCCCATACTGTGAATGGCCACTCAGGCTGCCTACCTGAAAGAAAGGTTGTACGCCGCTAAACTAAAATAAATATTTTCACAGTCTTTAGGATTCCATTTCAATTCTTTGTCATATTTACTTTTTACTTTAAACTAGTTCCAACGCGACTATAATAATTTCCTCACAGGGAACCTATAGATATGTTCATTTTACATTTTGGTAACAACCTAAATCTCTTCTCTATTTGCTCTTCTCCAGTGAAAACCGCCATTTTTTTATTTCTGTCACCTGATAATATTTTTGTTACGGGGTGACAAACAATATAAACAATTCCTTCAACATGTTAGCCTTTACGCGCTGTTTAAGCATTTTCATTTATTACTTAGTTCTTGTGTAAGAGGCACCGTGTTTCTCGTAGTGATCTAAATGTTATTCCAAGAAAATGGTTCCTCGGTAACAGTTACCCCGGGCTGCGGTTGCCTGGGGGAGACGAAGCCCTAGATCCGCAACCAACAAGATTACCGTCTGCATGCCTATCCTATCTTGTTAATGTAACACTCCACACTCCAAGTAAAACACATGACATATACATCAAACACAATAAATACTTATAATTCAATAATAATGTGTTACAGACGCAACGAAATTTGAAAATGTAACCTTGTTATTATTATTCTGTAGGTCAGGATGTGGATTATGGCATACATGCATAATATCATGGTATGCCCTTGTGAAACTAAACAGAATCGTGAACTGTGTGGTTGTGAATTAATTGGGCTGATCACAAATATGTGGCCATTCTATTAACATTATAAATGCTCAACTGAAACTTTTTAAACATTTATAATGTGAGAATCGTAATTGCAAGAAAAGATATTGTTTGTTTGATTTGAGTAAAACCTTACAATTAAAACTGTTTAGAGGAGAGTATACTTTCTGACAACTGTAGAGGCTACAAAACACCAATATCGTACCTTTGTTTGAATTGTTTTGTTTTTCAGGCAGAATAGTATTTGTGGCTTCCTGACAGTTATTATCAATCTATCATTTGGAAACAATCCTTTCATTTCAGATGCTGGATTGGTAGCCGTGTAGAAGCGCCTCTTGCATGACGAAGAATTACAGTGATGAAGCGTTTCAAATACATTTAATTATTGATCAACCGGAAAACAAGAACAGTTAACATTGCCATTTTACTATAATAAGAGTAGAATGTGTGTAATCGGCGAGTTAATTACTTTGGTGTGAAAAATACAATCATGTTTAAATCGATTTAACTACAAACTAAGCGAGTGTAAGGCAGTGAAATGGATGGTTTGGTCAGAAAGGCAGTTCAAACGTAAAGAAGTTATTTTTTATGATTTTATGTTTTGAATGATTATAAATCTAGGGTTTATGCTGATTACAATGTTATATCAAATGTTATTAAAATAACGTTTAGTTCTAACAAAAAGTATGCCTCGAAACTTTTACTAAAACTTTCAAAAATAGTGTCCACCGGATAATACCAATGTACCATAAAAACACGGACGTAAAAGTAGATTCCTCATGTCAAAGACATTTAGCATGAAAGCAGACGTTCCAAAGACCACTAAACAAAGCAAATAATGAATACCATATTATATGAAACGATAGACACAAGCTGACTTACTTACTGGAGTGTGAAGCAATAGCGCTCTGCAAATTCGAAGCGTTCAGAATTAAACAACTAACAGTATTTAGCCACAAAATATTTATTTTTCTCTTTATTGGGAAGAAATTCATTATTATAATACTGCAATTTCATCTAAAATTATTGATATTTTCAAATACAGGACAGTAGATTTGTTTACTAGAATTTTAATTTTAGTATACATTACCCTTTATTCAAATGTCTCCATTTTGCCTGGAAACCAAATAAATTAATTGGAAAAGACACTGTTATTTAGGGAACAAAAATTCGCAAATTCAAGCGTTTTCTGTACAGATCCAACAGATGTCAACAAATTCAAGCATTGGCAAATATTATTAAGGTCAGTAACTTACAATAACTGCGATGTTCAGTTGAGTGCGAAGGAATAAACTCCTGCTGGGAAAGGAATTTTATTTACAGCTACAGTATCTATTTGATAAAACTGTGTAGATTTACATTATCATAAAGTCCTTGTCTTACAAGATAAACCGCAGATAGGAATTTTTTATCAGCAGAAAAAGGCTGAATTTTCGTGTGTACTCAAACGACCAGATTAACGCTTTCTAAAACAATTTATGAGTTTTCTTAATTTGAGTTTGTGTGAGCGATAGATTATTATTTGCTCTAAACATTATAAACATTTGTTATTTACAAAAATGTTTCTACAACCTTTTCCATGGAGGTTTTATAATTTCCCGCTTTAGGATCTTTATCTCTAAATCTAATAAGTTCATAGTTTATAATTGAGCGAATGTTCTTTGAAGCCTTGCCTTTTAAGAACACCCATCTCTAGAATACCCTCTACTTATTATGAATGTAAAAAAGTCTTTCGGAATGAGAAGCCCATACAAGTCAATGGTAACTTCACACTGACAGATTCCTCGTGGATTAGTGGTAACAGTCTTATACGGGAAACCTTATAGTTGATTTATCATCGTATCTTGTGCAAGGTTATATAATGTGATTGGCGTTCAGTGTTCTAATTTAAACTTTTATTACTGTACAAAGTTTATACAAATGTCCTTTATCGATTTTTATTTAGGTCACTATTTTTTAGTATTTTTAATCCAGGTCCAAAGTAATTTATTGACCTAAGACTGATATTCATACAATACTTGAGCCGGCTGTACTGGCACCACCTCTAGTTTGTCCTACAAATCCAGTTTTAGATTATGAATTATTATATTCCCTTATATTTGGCATAATACATTGCAAAGTATCTCGTTTTAAAGGTGTGATTTTATAAACACCCAGGTAGCTTTTTTGTTCTAATAAGTTGTCTTTTAGCATAAAACTTGGAAATGATTATTTACCCATTGAAATTTCAACGTTAAAGAAAGTACACTTGTTAATGCCTATGTAAATCGTACCTTTAAAATGAGGCAGCTCACAAGATATATGACCTAGTATAACGGAATAAAATTATTTATATTTGAATATTTAGTTTGTATGGGACCCAGAATAAGGATAATTTCTCGCAGTTTAAAACTCGTCTCAAACGCCTTGGGAACTTACTACCCAGTGACATTAGATCTCAATCAGAGTAGGCTATCCGTACGAGTAAATCCGAGTTTTAGTAAAATGTGTTGATTTTAGAGTTTGAAGTGCGATTTATTTCCCCCTGCAATAAACATTTATTGCACTCGTGGGGTTGGGAAAATTTCATTTCTATCCATCTGTTCGCACAATACAACGAAAACGAACTAACCTATAGACTAAAGATTGTTTGGAGTTGCATAACACTGAGTTCGATTATGGTTAGTGCATGTCACTCCATGAGATTTGGTTGAGCGTTAAAAAATATATTTACATTGGTCTTTTGGGTAACCACAATGGGAACAAGAATATACCAGAATACACAAATTCGTAAACCAACTACAACCCATATGGGATTTTAACATGTTACATATTAACATATGCAGCTTATTCATACAGTAAATATAAAAAATAATAAAGTAGAAAGTCGATTAAAAGTCTGTGGCAATATTGGATTTCAGAGCACCCTTGCTTTGTAATAAGTACTCTCTCTAGTTCACCGGAATATTTAAATGCCGCTATGAAACCTAGCTCAATGAACAAGAATGTGAATGAGAATGCTATAGATTTGACATTTTGCTTGCAACCTCAGCAACGCTACACAATATCTCGTGTACACGTGGACGTGGTTCGGCGTGCTCCTGCGTTGTTACTGTTAGTGCAGCCTACGAGTTTATTTTGGGCCGCTTTTGTTTTATTCCCTTTAGGGGTCTGTAGTGAAATCATTAACTGATGAACAAATTAATTTATAATTAATTAGCCGCTGAAATCTGTTCTGAAATTCAGAGATATTCGTCTGCTGATGATATTGTATGCCTACATGTTCGGACGCAAGGTACTCTACTACGTTTGACTGAAACCACCAAAGCTCCAGTATTTTTCAATAACTCTGAGCAGTCCAGTAGTTCCAGTTAGTGCGGAGAGGATCAGATCGAATTTGGCTTAAAACTAACTAAACACCATGAACGTAATGATATACAGTAGGTAGATTGTATCCTGAAACAAGGAATACTGGCGTGTAGAATGAGGTAAGCCAGCAATGTGCGTGGCTAGGGGCTGATGGTCCCATTCCCATTACACAGGTTATCCGGCATTCCGCCTGTTGACCTTGAAATAGTTGATTGGCTCTTCTTCAAATCATGCCCTCTCGCAGCTTCTCTGTTTCACCAAACCTGCAGCCACAGTTGCCAGTGGAATGCTAACTCTAGACCTCTCAGATTGTTTGGACAGCACGAGAAAATTCCTTTCACAAATTCAGGGGGCAAGGTAATTGTAATACCCGTTGTGGATTACAGGCTACTATGAACTACTACAGCATGGAAAGCGATAAATTGAAACATTGTTCTGGTTATGCTATTTTTACAGAACCACTGTAATACAATTCTTAGCGGTATATGCTTGAGAGTTATCCTAAAAATGTATTGTTGAGTTGGCATTATTATGACATCATACATACGGTACGTTTAATTAATAAAAATAGTAAAAGGGTACTTTTAACCTAAGCACATTTAAGAATCTAACCCCATCATGATTATAAATATTTGATGCAAAATTATTTACATTGTAATGTCATTTAATTTAATTTCCATAAATAAAACATGAATAAGTATGTTCTTAAGCGTTACCGGTACTACAACATCGCTAGAAATATTGAGTAAACTTAATATTATTATTATTTATACATTCCAAAACATTAAATTATAGTATTTTAAAATAATTTTGGCTCCATATTATAATATATTTGTTCGATAATATAGCAGTGTGTAAAAGTGACAGTACCATTTGACCTACTGTATTTTACAATATTCCCACACTGTTATGTTATTCTCTATTTGTACTGGTTACTATAATGAGAACGTAATCCGATTCGCGTGAGGCATAAGACGTCAGACTATAGACTGACTTGGAGATAGCGCGGTTCAAATCCTGTCTGTGACCGAAGCTTCGACAAGATTGTTTTTGTCTTTTAGAGTAGTATTTTCCATTCCAATTTAATTACGTATTTTAAATGTTGTTAATTTATACATATTTAATATCCTGTTAACTAGTTTTAAGAACCCCTGCTTACATGTAAAAAGGGCTGAGGTACACAACTTCAACACCCGAAATAAAAAACAATCTTGATGTACCTTTTGTTAGACTTGGAAAAAATCAATCTAGTCATAGGATAGTGGGGGTAAAAATATTAAAGTAGGCTGCCTAAAGAGGTGCTTAATCTGACTTTTAAACAATTTAAAATAAAACTCCAAAATTGGCTAATAAGTAATCCTTTTTATCATGTAAAAGAATTTTTTTTACTTTCCTGCTGCTGAAATCTGTAAGTAATTAACCTAAGGTTTTCACTTCTCTCACTGCCTGTACATTTTTTATTGAGTTCTAATTTACCAAATAATTAAGATTGGTAATTATTTCTTAAATTTCACCCACAAAACTTTCATATTTGTGTACTTTCAATCTCAATTTTATAGTTCCTTTTGACAATATTGTGAACAACATGTTTCCTGTTTTTTGACTATACCTCATGCATGTAAATCTGTACCTTATGGGTAATAAAGACTGATTCTGATTCTGTTCTTCTATCTTACCTTTAAGACTTAAAATATTTTAAAATCTTGCCTGTACATTTGTGTGTATGTATGTTACAATTCTAAAGTGTCATTTCCAATCACCCTATATAAAACAATCTGTGGAGCAATGTGCTATTTATCGCTGTGTACAGTGCACAACGAGTGTCATTTGTATAAGGGAAGGGTTAATTTGTTTGCTTGGTTGTCTTTCGCATTCATTCTAAATCACACATACATTGCTTCATAACTCACTTGCTCTCGCTACCAGACTCAGCGTTTATATGATACCCGAGCTACTTTTCATGTACCGAATAAAATACATTTGTGACCAATAACTGATTAAAGTCATCTATTTTAGCCTTATACCTTCAGGGAACCTATTCATCAGCATGACGCCTAACCTGTGAAACTAGAGCTTAAGAAACTACCGTGTTATGTTGTGTTGTTGGACTATATAGTTATCCCTGCTAGATACCACCACCACTTTGATTAACAGTATAGGGCCACCACAACATCTTATAGAAATAAAACAGCAGTAGCCCAAGCATCTTAAAGGAACATGAATCTCTAGAAATTCAAATTTGAAATTACTCTTTTGAAGTCTAAAACAACTTTCGAATTTTTTCAAGTCACAGTTCACCAAAATTTTGATTCCGTACTACAATTAAAAATAACAGACCAACATATTGCTAGTTTCCGAATTGCATAAACGTCAGATGTATTTTCTTACATATCGTAAATTTCAGGCTTAGATTTCTTAAATATTTTTTAAGGTGGATCCGTAGGCAACTTTTTAAAATTAAAAAAATTACTTTATCCTACGATAATATTTAATTTTTGGTAACATGCGTATATAACTTTTAACTTTTATAGTTTTTACTACCTGAAACTATTCGTTTATAGTTATAAAAAAATTAACTCAGAACTCGTGACGATCTGTTTGGCAAGTAAACACTGAATTGTCGTAATTGACAAATCATGCTTTTATTTCTTGAGAAGAGTTCATTTATATTCACATACAATGCAGTCTATTGCAGTTTGAACGATGTTACTCAAACGTTTCTAAAACCACTGTGTAACTCGTAAGTTTATAAAATATAATTTATAACTGATGCAAGTTCACATTTCTTTTAAGATTTCAATAAGATGGAATTTCTAAGTATTGAAAGTGTTATATTAACATGCCAACTAAGTGTCGGTATACAACCATAGTTCATATTAGCCTTTTAAACACGCATTTTCCACCTTGAAATTTAATCTAATCTAGCTTTCTTCCGACTACGCATTTTTTCTTACAGAATACGGTGATTTGTGTCAAGTGATCTTTTCGGCATTAGATCTAATTTCCTGCCTCGGTCTTATCTTACAAAACGACGATCGCTACCTAAAAGCTAAATTATTGTGGATCTTGTACATAAAATACACCTTACTATTTAAACCTTTATAACAATTTACATATTCCTAATCTTGACAGTATCCGTAACCTAGGGCATAAATTCGTACTTTTCTTTGGGGACACTTTTTATTAGTTGAGTTATATAAAGAACATGGAACCGAACGCGCATAGCGCTCGATATGAAGGCTGAATATTTTATATTTTCTTAAACGGTGTTATGAAAATGAAGAAATACTTCCGTTGATGAAAACTAACGTTTATGACTTATTCTCGAAAATGAAAAATTGTTAGATACCGTTGATTATTATGTGTAGTTTTACTCATTGAATGTGTAGCCTATACAGTATACTTAAAAATAAATATAATTAGAAATAACAAAAAAAAACTTGCATTTGAAATAATGATAAAGTTGTCTAACATGCTTTATTATTCTTAAGTAATTTAATGTTTATTACTCAAATTTCGTGTCTATTTAAACTTTCAGTTGAAATTCGCCAAACTACGTGTTCGGTGGCTTGATAACTAAGTATGTTACATTATAATGAAGCGGCCGTATCCGGTGTTTGAGACGTGACGTCAGAACAACAGAAACTATAAAACCGCACGTGGTCTTATACGAACATGCCGCCGGAACTTGACACTCAACTTTCGCCCAGTGTTGCCACCTGTACGGAAAACTATCACGAAAAATTACTTTACCAAGACAAACGTTTCGAAATAGTGTGAGTTTTGTCCTAAAAAGTATCTCGATGTTTGGCTTATTTTTCTCTTTTCACGCCTCACCGCGTCTCCCCTTACACGATGACGTATCGATGGCAATGTTTAGATTAAGTTTTGGGGAAATCCTTTGTACTGAGATTGAACCTTTTGTAGGTGTATGATATATATGTCCTGAAGTACCCAATGTAAAAAATAATATTTTTTTATTTATAAACACCTTGTCCCTTGGACATAACTTAAACGAAATATATCTAGGTTCCTAAATAAAAAAAGGTTTTCTTCAAATACAGCCAATTTCGTCTGTTAGAAAGTACTTAACTCATTCTTACCTGTTACAATTTGAAATATTTTTGAGTAAGCTGTTATAGTTTTAAAGTAAAATGTTATAATATTCTTGTCGCACAAATATTATTCTTCAGTTTCGTATTAGAGGAAAGAATCTAGGTAATTCAATCAATATTAAAACGGAGTCATTTCATCGAGATTAGGATTCCATTTACTCTAAGAATATTCCTTTCGAATATTCTTGGAGAATAAAACATACACGTCTAATTGTCCGTGAGTATATTCAAAGGATTTTTATTGAAGTACTCTGAAACGAATAGTTGAACTCGATACAAATTAATTGTCACAGTGATACAAAATACATTTTGACGTGACAACGTCTTAAATTAGGTTGCGGCTCGGAGTCACTCATGAAAAAGTGTAACGCCCGGTAACGTTACGATGCCCGTCCAGTGGGTCCGCCGCACTGGATAAAGCAGATAACTGTGGGTCCGCCGCACGGGATAAAGCAGATAACTATGTTTATTCGTGAAAATGTGGAGTGCTTAGATTCGTCATTTACAACAACTACAACAATAAAGGTAAATAATTGTACACTGATATTTCATTAAATCGTAAATCGTAATCTGTAATCAATCGTAATTCAGTCGATTGAGAAGAAACAGCGCGTATTGCTAGTCAAACATTTAAAATAACAAATTCTAACCTCTAACCTGTCATAACAGTGCGACCAAACAAACGAACTAAACCGACCAATCACCACGCGCGGAGTTAGAATTTAACTGTGTTTAGCAAGAATTTCAAATTCCAATTTTAGTAAATGTTTTATTCAACTTTACCATTTACAATAACAAATTTTAATTAATTTCAAATTATGTACAATGTTTTAGTAAACAAAATATATTTCTATAGTTAAAATTTGTGCAATTCTTATTTTCATTCAATTCCTTGTTCCTATTGTGCAATTTAATAATATTCATATCAATAAATATTCTACCGAGAAAAAGACGTTGTCACGTAAAATCTTCGCCCGTAAAACCGACTTTACAGGCAACCATAATTTTTTTCTAAGTCTCTTTATACCTACGGTTTAATACACGTTTTCTTGTCGAACATACATAATGACTAACAAGAAAAGAACGAACTAATACACATGCCAGTGTAGGCTGCGCGTGTCATTCATCTTGTATGAAGACGGGTCTGCCATCTAACCTCTGACCTCTGGCTTCCCGCATCTGATCTTGATACCGCGCCTGTGTGGGCTGGCCCGCAGAATGCAACAAATCTGGATAACATTTTTATTACAATAGCTTATTCCGGTTATTTCTAAGTACATTTACAGTCTACATCTGCGATATTAAATCATTCATATGAGGAGCATATCCAGATGGGGAAGAGGTTATCGTCGACAGGACAATTAATTACTCGTAGATTTGTATCAGTGACCTAAAAATAATAGGGGTTTGACTTATTTATCAAATTTAATATTATGAACAATGGTTTTTGTAGAAAACAAATATATTTCAATAGTGACATTATGATTCGAAGGAATGTTACTGATAATACGTAAAAATATTCAGAATTTACAGTTTTTGGACATCCTTTCATAACTTAATTATTACAGTTTATACTAACTTGTGTAATAATAGTTAAAGAGCTCATTATTGATAAAGTTTATAGGTGTAGTTTTATAGTATAGTGTATATCCAACTGTTAAAAGATATAGGTACAAAGAATTAAAACAAATGTTTGATGTAATAAAAGTAGAATCTTTCAGGATTGGTCCGAAGACGTATATTTATATAGACATCATTCCATAACCATCAACCAGTTACTTTAAACATGATAGTTTAAATGCAACATTAATGCATTCGAATACACTTTCGTCAATATTATAATCATAAGGACCGGTTAATAAGGTAACTAGATACAACACAAGTCAGAAGTGGTACATTTATTTACAACACGTGGCGTGCATTTATTGCGACATAGAATCGGATCTGCATGGCCGATCACTGTCAGATATCAGACAACAGTTTGGGGTTTGGGGTTAGACAAGGGCACTCGTATTTTGCTACGTGGCGTCCATTTATTACGACAGAGAATCCTATCTGCAGCGATCTGCATGACGTAGCCTTGTACCGATTACAGTTAGATACAGTATCAGACAAACAGTTTGGGGTTCGGGGAAGGACGAGAGCACTCGTATTTTGCTACGTGGCGTCCATTTATTACGACAGAGAATCGTATCTGCAGCGATCTGCATGACCCATCACAGTCAGATATCAGACAAACAGTTTGGGGTTCGGGGAAGGACGAGAGCACTCGTATTTTGCTACGTGGCGTCCATTTATTACGACAGAGAATCCTATCTGCAGCGATCTGCATGACCCATCACAGTCAGATATCAGACAAACAGTTTGGGGTTCGGGGAAGGACGAGAGCACTCGTATTTTGCTACGTGGCGTCCATTTATTACGACAGAGAATCGTATCTGCAGCGATCTGCATGACCCATCACAGTCAGATATCAGATTACAGTTTGGGGTTCGGGGAAGGACGAGAGCACTCGTATTTTGCTACGTGGCGTCCATTTATTACGACAGAGAATCGTATCTGCAGCGATCTGCATGACCCATCACAGTCAGATATCAGACAAACAGTTTGGGGTTCGGGGAAGGACGAGAGCACTCGTATTTTGCTACGTGGCGTCCATTTATTACGACAGAGAATCCTATCTGCAGCGATCTGCATGACCCATCACAGTCAGATATCAGACAAACAGTTTGGGGTTCGGGGGAGGACGAGAGCACTCGTATTTTGCTACGTGGCGTCCATTTATTACGACAGAGAATCGTATCTGCAGCGATCTGCATGACCCATCACAGTCAGATATCAGACAAACAGTTTGGGGTTCGGGGAAGGACGAGAGCACTCGTATTTTGCTACGTGGCGTCCATTTATTACGACAGAGAATCCTATCTGCAGCGATCTGCATGACCCATCACAGTCAGATAATCAAGACAAACGGTTTGGGGGTTTCGGGGAAGGACGAGAGCACTCGTATTTTTGCTACGTGGCGTCCATTTATTACGACAGGAGAATCCTATCTGCAGCGATCTGCATGACCCATCACAGTCAGATATCAGACAAACGGTTTGGGGTTCGGGGAAGGACGAGAGCACTCGTATATTTGCTACGTGGCGTCCATTTATTACGACAGAGAATCCTATCTGCCAGCGATCTGCATGACCCAAAGAACCTTTACGCTGCTTCCGAAGGGACAGGATATTCAGGAAGAGAAAGGTTAAGGGTAGAGGGCCGCCTCCATCCACCATGAGGAGAGATAACGGGTATTATATTGAAGGGGAAGAAGGGGATGTTATCTCTGTCCCCAAACTCTTCTAGTCAAGCGGGACCGTGGACTGCCCGAGGGGTACTCACACTTAACCACTAACATCTTGAGTCCAACCTACTCCTAACAGTCATCTTCCGCAGTAAAACAAGATCAATTGCTCAACCCCTTTACCCCAATATCTCGACATTGGCTTGCAAAAATGTTTTATACAAATAATAATGTATACTTTAATTCAATAATAGGCCTTTACAACTAATGGTAGCCTTCGAGAGATGGTTTTTGTGGATAATACCAAGGACGAATCCACCCTGAAATTAGGAGTTAAAAGTTTTTAAAACGATTACTTGTTAGACTTGATGTTTAGATCTCCGCGTGCAACCAAACAGATGTGAGATAATTGGAGCGGCGCGGCGCGGCGGGTCACTGTTGAGAATAACACACACTTATGATATGCATTATCACATTTAATTTTGAGAAACACACACAATTTGATAAGAACGTGAGTCATCTGGACTAACCCATTGATTTTTCAAAGGCAGAAGTGTTATCACAGCATATTGTAATGTCTTGTGTTTCACTTCATTTAAGGGGCGTCCGGGGTCCATTTTGGGTCAAAAATTTCAATTTTTATTTTATGACATTTTTTGTATTCTCTGAAATCTAACGAGTAATTTGACATATCGGTAACATACAATTTGGACGAGTGCAACCTTATATTATTAATTTATCTGTAATGGTCTGCACTGTGTTTTTTGCTGGCAGGGGGCGTCAGGGCGAGGGACGTATGTTTATACATACTACAGTTGTAATAATATAAGCTACACATACTTGTGTTGGTAACACTGTTTGTTCTTTACTGTCATGTGGTTCTTTCTCCATCTTTGTTGTCATCTGTTATAACCAAAGTTTCTGTGTTATTTGCTTTGTGAATTGTGTTGTTTACACTTCCTGATGATGAAACTATTGGGGGGAAAGGTAGGTTGACTCTTGAGGCTATAAATGAAATTTAATTATACTTTGGGCTGGCCATTAGAAGAAATGTTGACAGTCTGGAAAATATGAAGAGGGCTGTTTGGGTGGAGTACTTCCATTTTATTTTAACAAATAAAGAACCAGCGCACAGTTTGTATCCGAAAACTACTGATACGAGGTGCAAATACCAACAAGCTACCCAGAAGAAAGAAGCATATGACCACAATGAACACTTCCACATTGCCCCTGTAGTAATGGAACAGGTTAAGCAAATTTTCAAGGACTTAACTAATTCCACGCTGCTGGCGAAATGTCTTCATGGACAGACCCAAAATCCGAGCGAGTCGCTAAACAGTGTGGTGTGGTCACGTATTCCAAAATCGACTTTAGTTATGAAAAAGACCCTTGAGTTTGGTGTTTATGAAGCCATTGTCTGTTTCAACAAAGGAAACATTGTTAAATGTGAAGTACTCAAGAAAGTAGGTATAATGCCAGGCAAAAACTGTATTGAGGTTATGAAAGGATTCGGACAAGATGCGCATAAGGAAGGCGCAAAAGGCGGTGGAAGAGATTGTAAAGAAGTGGTCTCCAGAAGCGGGAGGCAGCCTAAAAGGACGTCTGTAGGATATATACATGAGCAGCAGGAGGATCCAGATAACCCAGCCTATGCAGCAGGAATGCACTGAGATACATGAGTCACTATTGTTTAGGTGATAGCCTAGAATAAATGGAATTCCCGAAAAACTTGTTTTTTTTACACTTCGGTACCCATATCTTCCAAAACTACTCGAGGTATTAGTATAATTTTTGTTTTGTTTTGTTCAAAATACCATGGTTTTTATTTACAGAACAGGAAATTTGGTTTTAAAACCTAAAACCAATTCTAAATGGTTGCAAAGTCAAAATTTTCGAATAAAAAAAGTAAATTTTAGAAAAATTTGTTTAAAATACCTAAATAAAGTTTATTTTAGAAATTCCTGTGCCATAAATACTCTAAAAGACATATATAAACATAATAGAAAAAATTAGACTAGGTTACGTCCGTAAGGTTTTAGAGATATGTGTACCTTTAAAATGACTAATTTAACATGCGCAGCATATGGCCCCCGGACGCCCCTTAACTCGTGCAGTGTAATTTAGTAAAGCTCTGATTTATTAACGATGTCATAATATGCTTGATTTTAACATTAACTACATCAAACATTTTAAAAGTCAAGCTACTTTTTCATGGTGTGGAAGTTGGCCTACTCATTGAATTAAGAGTGTAAAATGCTTAATATTGCTGAACTAACGTACTTTATGCGAATTACTAGTAACTTATAAATAAAACAACTAATTAAGTATAAATAAAACAATGTGGGTAAGCTATCTTGAATATACCAACTTCAAAGATCTCAGTGACCAGATAGAATACTTTTTTGATCAAATGAAGAAACCAAGATTACTTGAACTGTACTAAATACTGCGTACATGGCTCAGGAATGCACTAGTTGTACGAGTATTGTGTATTGCTCTACCCTTCTGAACGTTATAATGAGTGTTTATAATGTAATAGTTTACAATGCTGTGTTAGTCCTGATTTAATGTTGTATATTTGTTAATATAATAACGTGGGGAGTGGAGTAGAAGTGGGCCTAAAATTGATCCTTGAGGGACTCTGGTTTCTTAATTCTTAAATTTTTTAGTACATTTAACATATTCTAGTAGTTATAATTTTTTGTATTAACGAGGTTAGTTCTTCCATGGGTTCATATAACTGACTGTAATTATCACTTTATTTAATAAGTTTATTTATGGTGTTGGTTTTATTATTATCATGAATATTAACACGTAGCCATAAATTAAAATTTTGATTAGTCAGTACCAAACAGGGAAGTATCCAGCACATGTTTCTAACACGTTTTACAGCATTGTTGTTGTTCATTTACATAACACAAGTCAGTGATGTCGCTGAGGCGGTGAAGGGGCGGGAGTTGTTTACATCGCCGTTGTTATGGCAACCGAGATTGTGGTGTCTGAGATCAGAGTGAGTCAGTGTTGTCCGGCTTGACTCCTCGACCGTACCTCCCTGCACACAATAACAATGACGCGACGCTCGTACATCGTATATCGGCGTTACTTGTGGTGTCGTGTATGATCTGACGTGTACTCAGTGTTGTGAACAATATGTTTCTAATAATTATTAGGGTTAAATTTAAATAACACGCGACTCGCCAAACATTGATCCGCGCTATTTACACCCCCCCCTCCAACACGGACTCGAGAAAACTGCTCTATTCAAGTGGTACTCAGCAGGTGACAGCGTCAGGTTACTCGGTGGTTTTTATTTTCATACGCGAAACCATAAAATGCCAACCGTAAATATCCTTTGTTTCCAATGTCAAGCGTTATTCCATAAAACGTTAGGTGTGAATGATTAAAATCACTACTTTATGTCCATTCATTATGACGGGTTGCATAGAATTTAGGAAATGTTTCGATTCATGTTCCGAAATAAATATTACTGGTGCACAAAGTACAAATTTCGGCATATTGGTGTACGAGTGATATAAGTTTTATCTTACAACTACAGCCTACTGTTATTCAAAATGAACACACAACCCGAACAAATCCGTATTTTTTCATAAAAATATATACCTTACATATTATAGAATTGAATGGTAGTTTTATTTGTTCAGGAGTTACAGAATACAATACTTTGAACTATTTTAAGACACAAATGCATACACATACATATTGTAGAGTTTAATAGTTTTTTTTTTTTTTTTTTTTTTTAATATTTGTCCAATTTTTGATTTAGAGTATCTTTCTTGGCGTTGTACCAATCAACCATTTTCACGAGTTAGTCACGAGCAAAACTGTAAAACTTATTCGTACATCAATTGAAGTATCAAATTACAGATACAAATTACACCATATCGAATTAAGTATGTCTTTTACTGCATCTTGCACTCATTTGTGCGTTTAACCGCTATAACGTTCACAATGACTTCACAATCGCAATAGCTACTAAATTGTTTTGCACATCGAATATAACAATCAATACAGCCAACTATTCAAATCTAAATATGTATTATAAGACCTTTGCTTAGGAATGGGATAGACAACTCTCTCCCCAAGGTTTATAATGACTAGTAGGTATATCCTCGTGCACGGTAGGAATGGTTTATATGGAAAACTCAATAATTAATGATTGTGATGTAACATAGAGGATACGTACGGTATGTGTATGCTGATCTTTATTGTAAGACTAGAACATAGTATCGCAATTAATTGACAGGACTGTCACACACAAGTCACCGCTGGCTGTCATTGTACTTTAGTTCACTCTATACGAGCGATTATCCCGACCTAATCTGTTCAACCAATGGTTTAGTACAACCGGAAATTCTCGAAAATATTCCGATGACGTGATTACTGTACGTGACTTGTACGTGAAGTGGTTGTACAAGTGCTACTAATTTTACACCCATGAGTCAGCTGCGTAACTTGACTCATAGTGATATCCAGGCGTTCGAATAACTTTCTTTACTCTAGCTGGTGTAATACATTCGGACTTTCAATGTATAATCCCTGAATTCGTATTCGAAGGTGATTAGACAATAATTACATTTTTATTCTCTTTATTTGGTCTTCTAATTTTAAAAGAAAAGAAATACAGTGTTAACGTACGGTAAATGTGTGGCGTATCACCGTACAAACACAGGTCGCCTACGCTTTTTCTTTACGACTGAAATATATATATATATATATGTAGTTTCGTGAATTTTTTCCTAAACATTTCTTTTAAATACAAAAGTCTAAATCGTATGATGAACAGTCTAAGCGTCATTATGTTTAATTGATAAAAACATAAAATGATTTTGGGTAAAGTAAAGTAAAGATGTCTTATTTTACCAGGCGAAGTTTGGGCTAAGAAGCCCTCTCTAACACTTAACCTGGGGACCAACGACTTAAAGGTGACTTCCGAACCACCACCAATGATCGGGCAGGCGGACTACTTGCAAGGACAGGATTGTTCAGCGGTTACCCACCTGAGCAGCAGCCACGCTCGACGTTGCTTGATCAGATTATCTTGCGATAACTATTGTACCCGCTAAACTGCGCCATTAGGTTGGATATCGAAAGACAGAATAAAGAAATGTGTAGACCAAACTCCATGAAAATAAAGAGCCGCGAGGTATCTTTATAGTGTACCTAACATGCATATTCTTTATCATTTTAACATGCTTCCGGCGTGTAATATTGATATGTAATGTTCCATACTCAACCACTAAATGTTACTCTTACAAGTACAAGGGTCTTTTACTATAATTTTCCATCCGTTGATTTATACAATGCTTACTATTGCAAAGTGACATACATAGTAAAATCCTAGTGCTTCATTTAATAAAGTGTTGCTAATTTCATGAACGTGAATTATTAAACTTACAAACGCTGTAGCGGGAGATTAGCCAATAGAGAGGGATAAGCGAAGTACGACAGATGTGTTACAGTCATGCTAGGGACAGATTCTGTGTTCAAGCGAAGTACGACAGATGTGTTACAGTCATGCTAGGGACAGATTCTGTGTTCAAGCGAAGTACGACAGATGTGTTACAGTCATGCTAGGGACAGATTCTGTGTTCAAGCGAAGTATAACAGATGTGTTACAGTCACGCTAGGGACAGATTCTGTGTTCAAGCGAAGTACGACAGATGTGTTACAGTCATGCTAGGGACAGATTCTGTGTTCAAGCGAAGTACGACAGATGTGTTACAGTCATGCTAGGGACAGATTCTGTGTTCAAGCGAAGTACGACAGATGTGTTACAGTCACGCTAGGGACAGATTCTGTGTTCAAGCGAAGTACAACAGATGTGTTACAGTCATGCTAGGGACAGATTCTGTGTTCAAGCGAAGTACAACAGATGTGTTACAGTCATGCTAGGGACAGATTCTGTGTTCAAGCGAAGTACGACAGATGTGTTACAGTCATGCTAGGGACAGATTCTGTGTTCAAGCGAAGTACAACAGATGTGTTACAGTCATGCTAGGGACAGATTCTGTGTTCAAGCGAAGTACGACAGATGTGTTACAGTCATGATAAGGACAGATTCTGTGTTCAGTGGAACTGTAGACGAATGCTCCTGGTTTAATGTGAGACTTTGATGTAAGCTTCTGTATTGGTTCAGCGTTTGTGGCTGGTGACAGAAAGTACCTATTGACGTTCCGGGAGTTTTGTATTGACCGGGGACTCGGAACTGTGCGGAACTCGAATCCGCTGAAGACTGAAGATGGTAGATCACCTCGGTGTGAGGGAGTGGCGGTGATGCAAGGTGTGTGTGCGGCCTTGGCTCCCCGCGGGCCTCTGATAACACAACACCGCCGCTGCCGCCGCCGCCGCAGTTGTCACTGTAGTGTCGGTGAGTAGTGTGTGTGTGTGGGGATCCGGCCATGTACAGACGGCCTATCGTCATAGACTACCGCCGGTACAGCGGGTTACACGAGCATGGCTTCCACAACCTCGGTACGTTCATAGCCAAACACACTACGGTGACTTCATAGCATAGCATTCATTATGTTGGTGAAAATACACCAGTAACCACAGATAGCTATAACTGCACACTTTCCACATTGATAAATTAAAGTCATCTGTCAAAGTCAGGCCATTAACATAGCATGTTGGTATATAACACATTCACTACCGAGAGACAAAATAACTCGTGTTATAACACTCGCATTATCAGACAAAGCCGCTTGGTAACCAAAGTGTTAAAGTTAGGTTTCAACAAAATCCGTAAAGGTAAATTGTATGATTAACAGGTTATAAATTAGAGTCGAATAAAGTTTATATTAAAATATGACATAATCATGTTTTTTTAACTTCCTTATAGCAAGGTATCTGATATCTGTATACAAAATTGCAAATCAATGCGGTGAAACGGTGTCCTACAGCTTTAAAAGGGGTTGAAAAATAAAATTGAAATGTTTAGTTGTAACAGTAGGTTTTTCAGAGAAAAAATGATTTTGGGAATACTCCATTTGGTATAATTTCTGTGTGAATCCTGGATGAAGCCGCGGTATCAAGTCCGGACAGTTTTGTCAATTTTGTACAAGAATTTCTAAATCTTCTTTAAATTATACCAAATATCTAATTAGCCTATTACAAAACCGGTTGGTAAAGTCGGATTCCAGATGGTTCTATTACCACAAAATGTAGTCCTTTAAGGTTTAATTTTAATTTCGGTCAGTAACAGATAATATCCTAAATATTTGGTTATCAGAATGAAAACCTAATTATTAAATCTTACAAGTTTAAAATACGAATATCAAATGTTCCGTCTTTATAAATAGTTAGACACTTTTTGGAAATATATTAAATATAATATTTCCTCATTAACTTTATTTACGTCGCATGATGTTTAAAAAGCAGTAATAAACGTCAAGTAAACACCAGTTAAGAAATTTATTGTGATAGTTTAATCGTTGTGAAATGAAGTCTCGTAAATTGACTAGAATAACGATTAGTGAAGCCATCGCTATAATTACAGCGCGTAGTCATGGTCGTTTCAGTAAAGTGATCTTTATTTATAAAGGTGAAGTTATGATAGTCTTTCTTACTCTCGTTTAACGTGCAACTGATTCAAAATTATTAATATAGTAATTATTACATTATATATTACATAGAATATGATATTACTAATAATAGCCATGTAAAAATCATATATTCAAATTCAAACCAATAATAAAATGTCGGGTGTATTTGAAAATAAAACAGAAAAGCAATAACTCTTATCAGATACACCAAAAAGCAATCTGACTTGCATTGACTATTTCACATCAGCCCTTACGTCCCTCTGTCAGGGCCACGGCCATAGGCGGATTCACCTCAGGAGTAAGGTCGGATCTTAAAATCGTCAGGAGTAAAGCCGGACCTCAAGATCGTCAGGAGTAAAGCCGGACCTCAAGATCGTCAGGAGTAAAGCCGAACCTCAAGATCGTCAGGAGTAAAGTCGAGTCTCAAATTCCTTAGCTGTAAAGGTATAGTATCCTAAAGTACCCAAGCAGTAAAGATGGGTATCGAGTACCTCAAGAGTAAAGTCGGATTTATTTCCTCCAACATTCCACATATCGGGAATGGCTGCCATTGGACGTGATGGTGTGAGGTGATTCATAATCAGCAAGCCATTAATTGGAATTAATTGGCGTTATGTTCTCAGCGTGGGATTGGTATAAAATAATTATCTGCCATGTAGATAATTATACTCGTATTAAATAACAAATTAATAGTCTATGCGACACTGTAATACAGCGGTTTAAAGTTTAACGATAAGACATGACAAGAACTACAACTATGTGATAAACTTAGAATGCTCTAGCAATCTGCTCACAATTCTGCAAGTCTTGTGAGTTTAATGAGCATTGTCGCGTCGTTTATGGCAATGCCAACGATTGAACATTATATGCCCAAGTTAGGCGTGGAATGTCAGTTATTCAGCAGCAACTGTTTGGCAAGAAAGCAGCCAGCAGACAGACAGACAGACACATTGTTGACGTGACTGACAGAGTTGCGAAATGTGGAAGCTCGGTCGTTGATTGTCGTCACGGGACTAATTATATTGAGGATGGCGTACACAGTACGCGCTTGTGTAATATCAGCTGTTGATAACTCACCTGCAGTACAGGTACTTGTGTCTTCCTCTGTTGTTGGACTTTCCGTATTACTCAACGACTCGTCAATTGGAGTCGGACTTATGTACGGAAAGACACAACGATATTGTTGGCTCTTCCCAATCGATGAACTGCCTACTGTACTGGAGTACTAGTACTTGTAGGTACATTCGATGTAAATAAAAATGTTTCGCTAGGCATTCCTAATTTTTCTATAATTCAAGGTCTGTCTAATACATTTTGTTACATTTTGATCTCAATTAAAAAAATATGATAATGTTCCTCGAGTTTTTTTTCAAGCCTTATGTGATGTACTTTTCAAACAAGAGCAATTGTTAATACGAGAAAATTACATAACGAATTAAATGTATTGTTTGTTCTGTTAAGTTGAAAAAAGTACTAATGTTGAGTTACCAGGTATGTAATGATCAGAGGATAGTCTTTGTAGCTTCATTAATTTGGGGGTAAATTAAATAATTGATTAAATGTGGGGGATATTAATACAAAACGTAACCAAATAAAGGTTTTATAGTGTGGTAGCCATAAGGGGGAGAGGTTTGTATGGCATAAAGGTCCAAATAAAACATATTTACAACAAATAACTATTCTATACCCATATATACATATTCGTTATTTATTTTTAAATATAAAATCCCAACATTTCTGTGAGATGTAATAGAGCGAAATTATTTCTATTTTATAAGTAATTTAATGTAAACAAAACTTTACACACGTAAACTAAAGTTGTTACGATTCCTAAATCATACAAGTAAAATATGACATTTTAACTTTGGGACAAAAAAGTTTGGTAAACATTTTAACTTTGTGATACAAGGCGTTAAAACGAAAATAGAATACGTATTGATATTAATTCGTTGTTTATTATTAAAAAGTTGTAAAATCCAAAAATACTTGATGATTTAGAGGACAAAATTGTGCAATATGAAAGACTATCTCATAAATCGAAGCTTGGACCACGCAGGTAGTATTGCCCCGAATTTTATTTTCGATTGCTTAAGCATATCCTGGTAAAAATAATCCAAAAATGTTTCCTCTAGATATTAAAATGTCTATGGAGATAACACATTACAAATAGACTCTTCTTAGTCGCATGTAACCGCGAAACAAATGATTATAAAAATATAACTAACAAGACATATGAAATCCAAAATATAACAATTTCTTGATGCCAATCTTATGAGACAGAACTGTGGAAAAATAATCGAAGATTTGATACACGTTTATTAAGTAATCCGTTTGGCCTGTACTCCCGTTCCACGCACGTACAGTACATGACGGTATAATAACATTGGGGTTTTTGGTGATTTAATTTTGAAATTATATTTTAGCTTCTAACAAGTATTATTTATCATATTATTATTTATATTTTTGGGCATCTCTTGTGTAGTAAAATACTCTTTTTATTCCCTTATTTTGTTTGAATTCACCTTGATTACTGCCAGTCCCCCAGTGATGTTGACTTTAATCAGTCCACAGCTAGCATAATAATAAGATAATATTTATTCAATTTTCATGGATGTTCAATGTTTGTCACCTTCCAACATTAAATCGTCAGCTTCCAACTTAACAACTGTCGCATGCTTTACATTTTTTGAACAAATAATGCGTTACTGCCTAAATATATGCTGAACGACTTTCATATTTGTTTAGTTGTCAGTTTAAGGAGCCAAGATACACTATGAAATGATCCACTATGCAGTGTTGGCAATAATTGTTGTTATTCATATTGTTGATTCTTGGATTTGTGCAGTGAGTTGGCATTACTGAATTACTGAAGCTGGCTGCCACTTGTCACAGTTTCAAGTATACAGATAACCCAGATGCAGATATCGTACATACAATATAGGACTGTTTTTCTGCAAGTATGGAAGTAGAGTTCATATAGTGTTTACGATTAAAAAAAAAAACAAGCATGAAGTAACGTGACCGTGTTTCTGCAATATTATGACAAACGTATTCAAACAATTCCTGATATCTCAGTAACTGTGGTCAGTACAAGAATTATAGCCAACCTTCTACAGTACTGACTGGTGTCTTTATTTTTGAATAGGTTTTCTGGTGTCTAATTCATAATGATTGCAGTAACACCGCAACTCATTGCGAGCTTCTATCTGTCTGTACGGGCTTGCAGATTCACCCGGAAGAAGCTCTTTTAAGTTTATAAATTAAAAGTTTTTTCTCAAGCATTATTAATACGTATTATTATAACACGGTTCACCTTCCTTTGATAATAAATATGTAAAAAAAATGTATGACAATATTAAGCCCTGTTTTAATCTTAAAACCAAATTATGCACTATTTTTCAAGACACTTTTCTGTTAAAACATTATTTTGTATTCATTATAATATGTTTAATATATGTTTAACTAGCGGGCCCGGCGCGCTTTGCTGCGCATTTCAATAATTTTTTGCAAAAGTTGCCCGCGGCTTCGCACGCAAATTTCCCGTTGAAAACAGTACACTATATTCACTTATTCTTTTTCTATCACATTCTAAACATTGCTGAGATAATTGATAGTCGTTCCATCGTGAGCCTCTTGGGCGTATTATGAAGGTATGTACCATTATTCCTGCCTCTATCTAGCTGTTACCCACGGCTTCGCACGCAAATCTTAAGAACCGAAGTCCTTATATTACTTAGTAATTTTTTTTTTTTTACTATAATAAATTTTAGATTAAATTAGTTATATCTCCGATGCCACGATTGAGCTTGCTTTGTTGTCTCGATCGAGAGAATATGTACACACGGAGTTTTGAGAACCATACTTCTGTCAAAAAAAACAACTAAGGTTGATTTTTATAACATTCTTTATATTTGTAGCCAACGTTAAGATAGTAATTATGACATCTGCATTACTCTTCTGATCAAGCATGAGCATGGTTTATATTAAATAAATATTGCAGTTAAAGGTGAATTTTTACGTCAAATTTGAATTGTATTATCTGGATAGTAAAGTCTATGTTTAACAGTGATTGCAAAAACAGTTTAAACAAAATTTGTCGTTTCTCTTAAGCTTACTCTATGCTTTAAAACTATAAGTGTAATATATGTTTACAAAGAACAGCTGATTAAAAAATTGAAAAGACGTTAACATATGTTTGCTGCAATGCATTTTCTTATGGGTATTTCTGTAACCAGTGGGGCGGAATCTGAATCGGGAAAGGGATGGGCATAGCTTATAAAACCTTCTCCGTGGAAAAATACATATACGTACAAATTTTCATCATGATCGGTCCAATAGTTCACGATTCCATAAAGGACCAAACATACAAACATTCATTTTTATATATATAGAAGATAGATTTATTATGCATAGTTTCATTTGAA